>NW_027287427.1:24748624-25031124 GCF_022747635.1 Hetaerina americana
CAGCCATTCTTCTTTCCCATGTTTTCTCTGCATCGGTATTTAATTCAATGTTTGCCTTGAACCAACTTAAAATAATACTCGAACTCGTTATCCTTTGCGTGAACGGGAAGATAATGGCTGTATCGATTTTGTAGGTGGTGTATTTAGGATGTTGGAGAACAACTCATCGATCGCCATTAAATTAGAGTATACGTATGAGCAAAAGATTTACAGAAATTGTTATATGTGTTAAATTATCGAAGACAAGATATTAGTTCAATGTGATCTTTAAAAGTTGATAAGTTCTCAGAGCAATATTTCTAATTCAAATAATTTGAGATGTGCAAAAATAAGCTCAAGGAGCCAATAGAAAAACAGCGGTTAGTAGCAATTTTACACTAAATAACGATATCTAGGGAAAAATTCCTACTATCTGTTATTTATAATGCTCGAATTCCACCACATCACCCCTTAAACTACTCAATTCGCTCAAAGAGCCAACCTAACTTAATGTACGTAGTAGCTGATTTTATTTTGAATTCCTTATAAAAGCCAGTTCTGTGATTTTTTGCACAAAATTAATGTTCATGAAGCACAATAAATAGTAAGTCTTTACGATTGTAAGGACTTCTAATTTTCAGTTAAAAGAGTTTGTTTGATGATCTTATGTTCTAAATGGTAAATGTCCATGAATGCTTTTAGATATTCGAAGTAAAACATCTTCCGATTTGTCAAAATCGAAGGGTAAAATGAAGAGTAGTTGGTATTGGCGTGGAAATATCATCGCCTTATTTCGCGATAGTGTGGTAATTCTCTTTCTGAATTTGGCGAAAAGTTAATGTTTTCAATTTGAGCAATATGGTTTAAGCCTCTATAGAATATAATAAATGGCGGCAAAATGCAGCGTGATAAATAAAAGCTACAAACGACACTGTTAAAAGTATACTGAATATCAAATATAACCACAGAATAAATAAACCTAGTATTTTTCACATATTTGGTTTTATGAATAACGTCTTCCTGGAAAATGTCAATATCTTAAGGTACAATTAATATAGTGTGTATCACTTTGGACCCATAAATTTCAGGGCGTTTATGATTTGGCGATTGGAATTTGCAAAACTATTTCTTCATGTTACTCTTCAATTGAATTACACTATGGTCTAATTTGGTAGATTGGGTGATTTGAAGTGTATTTTGGACCTCAATTGATCACCTCACTTGCCACTATTAGAGCATAATTCCCAAATTTAAACGATACCACATCTTTAGAACATTCTATTTTGAGTGGTTTTGGAAAAAACCTTGTCAATTTTTCCTGACGATGGCTTATACGGCGTCTGTTTACAATACGCCTGTTGCTGTAACACAGTCGGTGGGCAACGATAAATCATTGTGAAGAGAAAAAAAGGAAAATGATGGGACCCATATTTTCGGAATAGCGTCCATTAGGGGGGCGATTCCGAGATTTTAGCAATTGAAAACTTTCCTGGATTGCGGCCACAAGCAATACAAACCAGAACTGTGGCGATATAAAATCTGTCCCGAGCGAGCTTCACACGATACGATGACGCAATTTGATGACACTCATCATCAGAATTCGGTTACCGGTGGGAAACTTGTGTTCTCAATCATTTTCATTTTCCATTTAGATTTCTTCTCTTTAGTTTACTAAGAGGTACCGGAAAATGAATTAATTTGAGAATGCTTCGAAAATATTTCCCCATCAGCATTCTGATCGCAATTCGGACTCCTTTATAAGGTGTATTATAAAGATTCGGAATTTTTTCATATTCTGCGCAAAATTTTCGCATTTACTTGGGTACAACGCTTTATTTAGGGGTGAAATAAATAATAAAACGACAGAAATTAGTAATATTTGTCTACATGACATTCGGTTTTATTGATGAAGGATTGATGTATAGACACAGACGAAGATCGCGAAATTTTCTCCACACTAATCAGAAAGCCATAATAGTTTATAGAATTCTCTACACTTAGTGAAGAATATAAATATCTCATTTTTGATTTGAAAAAATTAGAAGATGATAACAGGAAAACAAAGGTGCAGCAAGCTTTCACGAAAAAATGGTGTAATTGTGACCCATATCAGGAAAAATTCCAAAAGGTAAACATCCCGCTAGAAATTTTGTGTCCACATATACATATATGCACGTGTGTACAGTATGTACCCAATACTGCCTAGTCGTACTTGAAACTGTGCCCAGAACTTGTTGCTAGGTTGATAACGTACCTAACTGAAAGATGGAATTCTATTATAGTGTAAACATGACTAAGTACGTACGATATGTAGGAGGGTAGGTATTAACTAGAAAAGAATTTCCGGTAGTATTTATATTTTTAACGTTGTCAATAAATAGCAATCACATAATCAAATTGAAAACACTCATTGATTACATTTCGCAATTCTTTTTTTTAAGCTAGATTCATACTGAACACAATCGACAACAGATACGACGAGATCTGTTCAAAAATTTCCCGAACTTTATCTATAACTCAAAAAAATACTCCACTAACAAATTATTGTTTAAGATCCATTCAAAGTACGTCAGCTTAATGTCAAAGATTATGCCAACATGGAAACACCTCTTTAATTGCATATGTGCTGGGTCCTCCAGTCACGGAAAAAATAATTTTGTATTGAACTTCATCTCCAATTGCTGGGAATTGTTGAAAGGGTATATAGTATTTAAAAAAAACTCTTTTGTGCGGCAGTTCCGTGAATCAACCAGAGTTTGGGGAATCATATCCGATGTGAAGTAAACTCGTTAAATAACCTGAAGATAATAACGACTATTTATATATTAGATGCAAAAATATGAGCGAGCTATTTCCGAGAGGTTTACTCCAACATTTCGGTCATTCTTACGATTCCAAAAGTTTTTAAGGAAGCCAACAGTCTTGCCGTATTTCAGTCAACTTCAAATATACCGTCATATTTCTAACTTTGAACAATTCAATTACCTTACCGGTTAGGTATACCTGGATACTGCTCGAGAAATGACATGAGCATAACGTTTAAGGTCACGAACGAACTTAGTATTACTTACTAATTATTTTTCGCAGGAGACATTAAATCGCTCGCAATTAAGGCCAATATATTTCTGGGAGAAAAAATAGCCATTTACTATTCAGTCCGTAGTTTCACGGAAAATGAATAAATTGAAAAGATATAAGTACATTATTCACATGTTGAAAAGAATCGCCTCAAAATTGCGTCATTCCAGACTAGAGTCTACTATAGACGTAGTCAAAAGTAAAAATATTAACTAAGTCCTGTTTAAATGAATGAAACGAGAACTATAATGTTTTTCAAGCAGAGGAGAACAAATAGGGACGGTTCAAGAGGACGGTGAGAAAGGTGAGCTGTAATCGGAATCATTGAGGACAAAGCGTCACTTTTTACGTCAAAAAAGGATTTCCTTTAATTATCTCGGGTTTTCTATTGAATGAGGATTGAGAGGGCTCGATAAAAAAATCTTTGAAAATTTTCTCATTACAAGTCCCGTATCTTTAGAAGTTGACGGATAGACTATCTAAGATGGATGAAGGTATGAGAGAGGTACTGTCTAGGAAAATACCCGTTTCGAAGAAATGGTATAATTACAGACACATTCTGGATACGAACATGGTGTGTCCCAAAAATTAATAGAATAAAACGGTGGAAAACCTAAGTTGCAGGACAAAGTATAAATTACTAAAATCCTTCAAAGCGGCACCCTTTTGCACCAACAAACCGATGTCAGCGCCTATGCCACGCTGCTGGAACGCTTCCTGGAAGGCGTCGACGGGAATCTCGTTCAGGCACCTCGTTTTGGTATCTTTGAGATAATCCTGTGGTCCAAAATGGTAGTCAAAGGGCTTGTACTTGGGTTGTAATCAAATACCCGTGTCTCGTCATCATTTACTATCAATTCTAAAAAATGTGGGCCACTTTCGCAGGGGTGCAAGAGGTCCAAAGCCAGATGGTCACACAAGAAGTCTTCCGTCAGCATCTTGGGGTCCACCTTGGCACCCCTTTCTCATGGCTAAATTTTCGGTAAGAGCGCAATGCACTGTGATTTTCTGAATATTGTACTCGGCTATCATCCTGAAAATTGGGGGTCAATCAAAATTTAGCACGGGTCTCACTTTTTGCACATTTTCATCTACTGTGTTTTTGATGGATGACCATTCCTCCTCGTCATCCTCCTCGTCACCCTCCCAGAACATCCTGTGCAAGCAGATAACCATCACTTGGGACATTTTTTATCTCCATAAGTATCCTTAACCATTGCCATGGTTATCTAATCCGATTTCAGTCTATTTGCAGACTGCAACGCCCCAAATACAACTAACGTGGGTCGTGTTTCTTCCCCAAGACGTCTCACCATTTTTCCCGCCACAAATCGTGCCACTCCTGTCGTCCACTTCACCAATAAAAATCGTTTTACTTACTTTTTGGAACAGACCCAGCATACACAGCAAGCAGCACTGAGTAAAACACTCATAAGTGGACTCACTGTTTACTCCGGAGACTAAAATTGATGTATTTCACATATAGAAGAAAACAAAGACACCCTTGTCTCTGATATTTTTAACTTTGTTTCTTTCAAAACTTCGTCATTAACTTCATTTCAAGAACTTAGGCCTTGTCTCCTATATGGTTTTTCTATGTAATCATTTTACGACGCAAAGAGGTACAAATATTTGATTTCCCTATTATCCATCCGGCGAACTCCAACATTTCCGCCGAGGGCACTACTCTCTGGCTATAACTCGCCCGTCATCGGCGTCTGATATTTTATTCATTTTAATTATCCTCCCTGCTACTCTCATCACCGTCTTCACGTGACCTTGGTTGTTTATGGTCAAACAGCATCCTAATAGGCCATTAGCTAACAGTTATCGACCTTTGATGCCGTGTGAGGTCTTATTTTACAGTTATCGACCTTGACGCTTCTGCGGGGGCTCGTCAGGTATTTTTCTGATACAAACGGGCGTCCGTTGATCGCCGGAGCATTTAATGCAATGCATTTTAATAAATTTATTTCGGTCAACAGTTTTAAAATTACCTCCATGCATCTTGTAAGTTGATATAATCTACGCACATAGTATCGAGGATTTCCAAAACTCACATTATTGTCACATTACTGTCTCATTTTTCTAGCTAGTGATGATAGATTTTAAATATCGAATATATTTTACCGACAGAGCACTAAATTTGGGTTTTGAGCGTATATCTCTGTCTCTTTTAGCCCATTAGGGAAAAGCTCAGACTGTGACTTTATAATTTGGTGTTGTACGTTTATTGAATGGCTCAACACGGTATTAAGAGATGTTATTTAATAATCGAAGCCATCAAGGTCGAGCGATACTGGAAATAAAAGACTAATGTGGTCACTAAATATTGCATAGAAGAATGTTTTGTCTAACCAAAGGCATAGAACATGATTGTGTTAACATTTTGTAACGTGGTTAGATCAATCAAAAAATAAATATTTGGTCAAATAATTCGCTTCTATCTAATAGTCGTTTAAGTTATTAATATGTTTGCGTCTAACCTAAGTTATAGCCCTCTTTGTTATTAACAGCTCCTATCGTATGCTTACAGTTACTACCTAGATAACATAGTACATGTACCTGTATTTATGATGATCAGTATAATTTGAATGATTTTACATATATATTACTAAAAAAATTAAGAACTTAATTTTAGATATTTCCTGCCATATTTTAAATCACCCCTGCCATGCACCTTAGAGGCGCGGCTGCTCGTAGGGTAACATCAATTGGAAAAAGATATATTTTCATGGTCTTGCGAAAATTGGCTCTAATTTAATTGGTCAATCGAATGATCTAATATGTTCTTCAAGGTTTTTGTAACTGTGGTATGGTATTACGAATGGTATATTACGAATATATATACGGATGATGTTTTGCATTAAGATGCAAATATATTCAGAATTAACACCAGCAACAGATAATGTGAAAATTAAATAATGCACCCACGGATAATCCGGAGTTTATTGCATTAGCATATTGACAGTATATTAAGGAGTTTAATTTTATTGAAATCATAGAAAACACTCAGTACTTTTAATTTGATTTGTCTCTCCGATGGTACGATCCACCATACGCGGCTATTTCAAGGAACATAACCGTCGCGCTATTTGAGCGTTATGCCCTATCAGGAAGTATGAAAGTTAGAAAACCCGGATTATGCAAATATAAGAAAACTTCCTCGCTCCTTCACTCGGAAGTCATCATCCAACTCTAACATAAATTGGAATTGGGTCAATTTAGCTATTAATTCATAATTAGTCCTATCGTACTACCGCTGGAGAGTTAATGAAAACAAGATTAAAAAGAACAAGTCTAAACAGATCGAATACATATTTTTCCCACAATCGATGAGGAATCAGGATTTCTGCAAACGGCAGGGTAAAAGATATTTTTAACATTATAAAAAGCTGAGAAGGCTGCAATACATCATCAAACCATTATTTTATTATTCTTGTTACTACTGCCAGCCTATCTTGCATGCTCAGAGGATCATTTTGCCCTTGAATACCGTTAGGGATGTCGCTTTAGTTAAAATTAACTTTATTATTTGAAGCCTAAAAGGCTCGGCATATACAAGGCAGAAAGTCTTAAGCTAAGTATTAAAAGAGAAGAGCAAAAACTAGAGCGGGTGGAACAGTTTACATGTCTCTGAAGTGATTTTAACCAAAATGTTCAAAGCAGTAGGGACGTCAGGAGAAGAATTGCATTAGGCAAAGAAGCTTTCATAAGAAGGAGCATGTTGATGATAGAGACGTTGAGTAGGGATTTTAAGAAAAGACGCGTTAAAACCTTGGTATGGAGCGTATTTATGTACAGCGCGGGAATATGGTCGTTGGAGTAGGACGATTGGCGTTGATTGGGGGCCTTTGGAAAGTGGGTGTGGAGAAGGATGGAAATAGTAAAGTGGACTGAAAGGAATACAACGAATTACTGCTGAGAGACATTAAAATGTAACAGGAAAGATGGGTACATAGCGCTTTGCACGGAAATTGGATGCTGAAGACTGTAAAGGAGGGGAGAATGCAATGCAAGCCAGGAAGGGGGAAGCATAAGATCCCTATCTCATGCCTCCGGAATGAAGTGATGAAAGAAGTATATAGAGTTGAAGAGGGGATTGCTGCAGAATAGGATCTAGGGTTGTGTTAGGAGAGACAAAAAGATTGTCGCTGTGCGGTTTTGTGAGTCGTGTCCATCTAAAACCTACCTTAACGGTAGATTACCTATATCACAATTTAATTTGAATCATTTTTCAAAACAGAGGAATAAATTTGAACCTGAATATCTGGTATAAATCACCCTCCATCACAGACCCTTGTAGAGGTTTGCGGGATACCATGGGAGCGTTGATGTTCACTTTCCGCGTATCCCTCATCACTAACTTATTTTGTCTACGTTCTCTGTCTATTATCAAATAACTAAATATGACTAACAGTTTCATATTTTGCATATCTAAAATATCCGTCTGATTCACTGCCAACCTTACTACGTTACAGGGCAAGTAATTTTTAAAGATATATTTGCCGTGATACTTTGCCTGCCTCTTATATATAAACACACTTGAGGCGTGATTATCTATTACCATTCAATACGTTTCAGTCTAATTCAAATGGAATTACTTTTTTACTTGAATTTAGATTCTTTTTGTATTATTATTTAGATTCTCTAGTGTTCTAGTTCTTCTAAAATACATTAATTTATTCTAGCGAAATATTTACAGTCCAATAACTCAACTATATCAGTAAGCATATTTTATGCAGTAATAAAAGGACCTTTACATTTTTAGAGAATTTGAACTAGAAGCTGACTGAGGTTCTGATCCCATGCTGACGCCCCTTAATTACTCATCATCATTTTCGCAATCAGCGAACCCATTAGGGTATAACATTTGAGCGCTCCAAATTTCGCCCGCGTCAAACTTGCCCTCCGTCAGCAGCTTTTGGAGTTCAACGGATGCCTCCCCTCCACTTCCCCTCACGCCCTTTCTCCTTCGTCCCTTGACCTCTAACTCCGACCTCTTTCCCAATTCCCCTCACTTCTCTCCTCTCCCACCCTCTCTCCTTTCATTTCATTTTCTCCCACTCCCCGCCTTCTCACTCAATGCCTCATTCTGTCCAGTTCCCCCCTCCTCTCCTCCCACATCCCGCACCATCCCTCAGCATCCTCGAATCCCCTCTCTACGCCAAGCACTCCCCCGCTCCCGTCGGCCTCGCTCCCCCACTCACATATTTTCCCCTCCGCAGGCAACTCCACAGGACTTTAAACCTTGCCGCCACCCACCAATCCGCCCGCTCCGAGCCCACCCATCCGCAACCCTTCGCAGAAAATCCCTCCTGTTCTCACTTCCAACCGCCGCACTCTTTTCGGCCTCAATTCCCTACCGGCCACTCGGCCTGCGACTCTCCTGCTGCTAAGGATTTTTGACCAGGCGAGCAATGCTAAATTTCGTTGTCATCCTACGCTACTCATCTACGAATTTCAGGGTTTATATCACCCTGAAATTATTTTCCTCATTGATCATTAGGGTACCAGTAGGAGGAAAAACTTGGGCATATTACTTACTTGTGCGTTTGTGTGTGTATGTATATATATGAACCATGAACGCAGTAATCAACCCGAAGTTCGGTTTAGGAGGTGATGGTAGAGTTTACCTAGTACTAAGCCTTACGGCGTGTGAAATTCACACATTAGGGTAGGGGGGCCAGTTCCTTTCCCTTCGCCAGTTTTGGTTTACCAGGAAGATCTGCTACCCATAAAAACAGCACAGCTTGGGTGGAGCTGCAAGTGTTATGAGGCTTGCCCGGAAATCAAACTGGACTACACTCTACCCCTGGACTACCGCAACCCACTATATATATATATATATATATATATATATATATATATATATATATATATATATATATATATATATATATATATATATATATATATATATATTTATATATATATATATTAATATAGCTCAGGATGGGCATGACTATTTGACTCCTTGCTTTCTCAATGGAGACAATGAGAAAACTTTCAATATAAAATATATATTTCTGTGACTAATGTAAATAAATTTTTTTCTCTCAGTAGTCAAAAATAGTTAACCTCAGTAGTAAGTTAGTCACATTAGTTAACTATTGTTCTCTAACGATGAGCTGTATGTAACTTTAATTCTGAAAAATGTCAAATTTTTATTGATAAAGCAAAGCAGTTCAAGCCTAAATATGTTAGAGCTGCTTAAAATTTTAGATGACTCATATATGTATATATATATATTATATGCATATATATATTGACATATATTATATGTATATATATTGATATGCAACCACACATGTATAGTGTATAGTGATAATGAATATTTAGGTGGAATTGTTGTCACAAACGTAGCTTAGAGAATATAAGAAAAGAAAGTCATGCATTAATTTTAATTTTCAGTGGCGCGACCACCTTCTCCAACAAAAGGTGGCAGCAAACTTGTAATTTTTTAGCATACGAAAATCGAAATCTAATGTAATTTTTTTTGTTCGCGCCATTTTTCTTTTACTCTCGTCTGTGCCACCAAAAAATTTAATTATGGTCTCGTGAGCTTTTCCATGGAAATACATTAAGATTCAATTGTTTAAGTGAAGGATTTATGGGAACCACAGGCGCGGGTCGGTTAGGAAGAAAAGGATAATTCATGTCCTATTCGAGAAAATTACTTTACCCGACGATATTGAGATGGGTGTATAAGTAGATTAGTAAGGGGAAATCTTCAAAATGTATAAGGTTCAGAGAGAAATAAGAGATGGAATAAACTATCGACTCCGATTATACAGAAAGAGGAGGGGCATTAAAAGGCAAAAGAGTGGACAAAGCCGTTTGAAAATACGAATAAAACCGCGTCGGAAAAATAATGTTGCGACCATACTAGATGAGAAAGAATAATTACGGATAGCAAAGAAAGTTTCACGGAAGATGAAAAGAATACTTTGGAGACCTTCAAGGTAGAAATTTCGGGCATATTTTTTTAAGTATAGAAAATGCATGGGCGTGAGCAAGGAACTCATTGGTCCAGGAATACTAGTCAGGGAGATAGAGAAAGTGCAACATGAAATGAAGTCTAAATTGGAATAACTAATTATCCCAGCCGAATTTATACAGAGCTCAGAGAAAAATTGAAAGAAGACAAGTTTTTGACTTATTCCTAAAATTTATATGGAAAGAGTTTTGCCAGAAACTGTATTGGGCCAATTCTAATCCCCACGTGGAAAAAACTGGCAGTTTCTGAGAACCAAAGGGCCATTAGTTGACTATACAGTGAGGAGAAGGAACTACCGAATAAGAATTATGAGTATACATTTACATAACAGGGCATACAGATACCTTACTGAAGAAATATTATTTGCCTGAGTTCAGACAGGCAGAGTACACGTGACACAAATTTAGGAGTGAGATCATCGATAGAAATAAATAAGGAAGATAACGAGAAGGTTATGCATACTTCGTGTATTAGAAGATAATATGTCAGGGATTTCATTGAAGAAATTGTGTACGTTTGTACTGAGAAAAAATAATTAAATTATTAAAAGATATCAGAATGAAATTGGAGGCAGTACCCAGACTTAATTCAGACGCTGTGTGCGAAGTAAACAAATCTTGGATGAACAGGGATATTTAGGGGCGTGAGAGAGGTTTATCTGTCATTAGTATAGCATTTGTAACTTAAAGGATTGCTAATGTAGCATGGGAGGGGGCATGGCGGTGACGGATAATGAAGGTAGTGGCAGGTATTTAAGGATAAGGGTTTGCATTTCTCACGGAGTATCGAGCAATCCGGCCAGGGAATTTCAGTAATCGTTTAGTACCTTACAAAATCGATGCGAGGAATACTGGATGTGTAATAATCTCGTAGAAAACACAATTTAATATGAATCTGAAGAAGCATGAAGACAAATTTAAACATTAATGTAAGGAAACATTTGCAGGGATGAGATTATTCATGGATAAAACACTAAGGAATTGTGTTATAAAAATATTAGTCCAGACTGTAATTTGGAGCTTCTCATAGTATGATACCGAATACTGGGTTTTAAGGATGAGATTCCTTTAGAAGCATTTGAAGTGTGGGTATGAAAAATAATGAAGAGAGGAAGCTTATAAGATTGAGAAGACTAATTATGGAATTTTAAATATGCTTTAAGCGGGGAGTGAATTTGAAGAAGATCGAGAAGTTGGGCTAAAAAAGTACAGATATCCAATGATTAAGTGAAGGTTACGCATGAAAATAAGAATGTAGCGCATGCAGAAAAAAAAAGAAATTACAAAATTATTTTTTGGCGCAAAATACTAAGTACAGAAAGAGGCTATTTTGTACATTTAACAAGACCAAAAGCGTAACAAGGGGAAAAATTAAGCAGCTATTTTTCGTATGGATGTGAGAAAAGGTGAAGACCATATGGGTTAGTAAAGCAACAGTCATCCAACCATTGGTGACACAGAAATAACAGCCCTAGTAATTAACTGTTAGTTTTTTAAAGGAAGCCGTAAACTTTCTATTTTGAGAAGTAAAAATTCTTTCATAAAACTTCTATCTTAAGAATTAACAACTCATCCGCATATTTACCTTGAGCCTTTAATTAATAAAGACCTCTGAAAACTAAACTTATTTCATTTAAGTTAAAGAACTATCCGATACAGTGCATTAAGTTTGATGTATAATTGGCCTTTGAAACCTTAAACTTAACATCACTCTTAGCCTAAGAAATATCGAAGAAACTAAAAGAAGGAACAAGAAGAGTGGGCTAAGATACTGTGGTAATCAGTGAAACAAAGTGACCCGAGGAAGGAGATTTTAGGCGCGGAGCAACAGAATCATTCACAAGGGATCTCTTAAGGAAAATGCAGGAGCGGACTCAAGTGATCAGTAAGAATTACGGAATTTCCGTAAAGTGTTTCTTTTGCTATATAACGACCGGACGACCAGGTTAAAGTGCCATCTAAGCACAAGGGAAAACAATGTTACAAGTGTAGATGCCTAAGACTGAAAATAAAGATGAATAAAGGGTATTGTTAATTAAAATATTCAATTGTATAAAAGACAGAAGAAATAATAAAGCTAACTGATTGAATCGTTACCATTGGGAAAGGCCAAAACCGAAAAAAAACTATTGGGAAATATAATTTGAGAAAACACTACAAAATAGGAGGAAGTCAATTGAAATTTAGAATAAAATAGAAATTAGAAGAAGTAAAACTATATTAAAATATTCACGGCATGCATGAAATACATTCACAGGCCAAATAAATGTTTTAATTGATTGCATTTCTGTCAAGCAGAGATTTAAAGGTCAAGTATACAAATGAAACCCTGTTGAAGATTCAGCAGGAATCATAACTCAGAAATAATTAAAATTCACCTTTAAAACGAGATATTGAATAAAACCATGGCAAAATAGACGTCAATAAGATAAATTTGAGTAAATTAATAATCGGACACACTGAAACATAGGCGATAAAATATTTAAAATAGACATTTTGAAGACTTATAAAGCTGACCGTAAAAATAAAGGCAGCAGTCGAATCCCTGGATTACAGAGTAAATAATTTCATTGACTGTAGAGAAAATACTATAACGCAACGCAAAAACCGATGATGCACATGTATAAAAGGGTAATAAATAATAAATCGATGTGATAGAAATTTCGGGGATGTATATTCAATGTAGACAAATGATAATGCAAAAATATGGAAGAATGTGGTGCAATGAGATGTCGAAGCTTCCTCCTGATCAGTAAAAAACTTCAAAGATGAAATCGTTGAATTCAATGTAATTTACCTCTAGGATATAAAAATAAATTTGAAATGAAGATAAAATAATTGTATTTAAAGAATTTTTAAAGTCATTGGCAATGGATGATCTCTCAATGCAAAATACAATTTAAGACGACGTTAATTTAGTCAACAAAGTAGATTATATTAAGATCAGAATTCTAATAAGAAGTTAAGTATCTGTGCAGCAACAATGCCTTCGTAATCGTTGAGGTTGTTGCGGAACTTATAAAATATTCTAGAGAGAACATTGGAAAAAGTTTTGCAAAACAATTTGTGGTATGTTTTTATTGAAAAGTTCTCATCGACTTTTAGAAGAACATATTTGCCCCTATCCTCAAAAAAGGCTAGATAGCGGTGAAAACCTTAGATTAAAAGCATGACGGTACATGAATCAGAGATCAAGGCTAGAATAAAATGTAAAGCGGGAAATTTTCTAGGCAACAACTACTTTCAATTAGAATAAAAAGTTAACACATGGGAAGCAATTTCGGTTCTTATGTTGCTTAAAGGCAATATAACAAAAAGTTGCAAACAAGACGTATAAACGGTATTAGAATATCCGCAAAAAAAAAGGTTCAATAATTTCCACTGGAATAAAATTCTTACTATTTTGACAGGGATAGGTATTTCTCCTAGTGATAGAATACCATAGACAACATGTATACAAACAAGTTAATAAACCTGAATCAAGCTAGGAAAAAAAGAGGAAGAGGATAAATGACAAGCCATTTCATCCATTAACCGTAATGAGTATATTGAGAAAGTATTCCTTGAAATCAAAGAAAATACATCGGGTGTAATGATATACAGAGACAAAAATCCATATATTAAATTCTACCAAAACAGCTGATCTGCAAAGATGCTCGTTAAATATGAAAAGGTGATGACAAGGCACGACGTGAATGGGGAAACAAGACAAAGATTATGATCTGCAGTCGCAGTGGATGAGGCATTACATATATTAAAATGTGAGATTTGAAGATAGAAGCTAAAGAGTTTTGTTTATTGAGAAACTGAGCACTAAAGTAATTCAGGACAGAAGAGGTAGGTGGAAAGGAAAATTGAGTGACAACTTACGTCAAACAAATCACATGTAAGATGACGTGATAGAGATGATTTGAAGATTTTAATTCAAAATGCAAAATGCATGCACACCTACTCCATTAATTTATAAAGAATTTACTGAATTAAATATTCCTTTAAAATCTAAAAAATACCGTGTCCTAATTTCTCACGGCTCAAATTAAAGAGCTTGTTATAAGCAGTGCGAAGGTAACTTAAGCAAATGGGGTCTTTACACTTTTTATGCTCTATTAGCTCTTTTATCATAGGATCAAGGAAAAATGTTATACTTATTGATCTGAAGGGCTGAAATTCTCTACTTTCTTGAATGAAAGCCTAAGAATTTGATTTTTACATACGCAGTGTACTTCTCAACAGCTCTTAAAACTCACGACGGAAAAAATATTCCAGGTAGTTGCAAAATAGTAAATCATGGCAAAAACATTTTCACGTCATAAATCACCGCTTAAAACTACTTAATTATTCTTCAAACTATCTTAACCAGGTTTACTTCATTCTTCTCGAACTATTGATTATTACTCTGAGTATTTAAGGCTGCTATGAGGAGCATATTGAGGTCGCAGAAGAACTAATATTGGAAGACTCAATTGCCACCGACAAATTTAAAACTAGTACTATTTTTGATATCAATAAAGATTTCGCAGAGAGACATATTTAGTCTAATACGCCTGTAATAAATGCCTTGACAGAAAATAAAACCACAAGAAGCAATGGAAAATGTGGGTAAATAATTTTCTTAATACATTGGAAAGAAGCAGAAAATCAATTTTGTGCAATACTGTAAACCGCAAAGAATTATGAAGGAAGTAAAATATTAAAGAAGATGTGATTTACGGGAGATAAACTATGGAGACAAAATTTTTCGAAAAGTTAGAGAAATATCGCAGAAATGAGTAAAAAAAATCCTGGAATTGATAACTTATAAATGTTAATTATGTATAAAAAGATATTGAATGGCAACGAGATGTGATAGTTCTACATCTCATCTACATTTGCATAATACCCAGCAAGACACCTCAAGGGCGTTTGGCAGGGGATATTAGGTCTCCACCCATAAAAAAGAACAAAGCCACATGCAAAAACAACACGTTCGTTAAGGGTACCAGTTGTAATAAATTGAAAGTGACCCACTTTTTTACACGATTTTTCGTTTCTTTTCCTTCTCACGGTGAAATTTAAGATATCTCACCCTCCTTACTTTTTAATCCATCAGTGATTTTCCGAACCACTAGTAGGAGAAAGATCATCACCAATCTGCCGCTTAATGAAAAAGGTCATCAATTACTATAGAAAAAGTACCCACGTATTAAACTGCCTCATTTTTAAATGCCTCTCCCTAGGTCTCATTATGCTTTGCACTATTTTCATATAAATTTCTCTTCAATCCTCCACTTGATTACCTCCCTCTATATCCGCTCTCCCTTTCCCTTCGCCCACAAGGCCCTCACACAATTCTCCTTTTCCCTACTTTCCCTCGCCTTTAGAGCACCAGCCCCACACACCACGATAATCCTCCCCACTCCTCCCTCGCGCTGCTCACCTTTTCGCAGCTTAGTCATCACTTCCTCTCTTTCTCTCTCCCCATTCGCCGTCCCGACCATGACTCCCTTCCCTTCACCCCCACCCGGCCGGTCGCTCCCCTCATCCCCCTGGCCCCCTTTTATTTTCACCTCGATCTATCGGATGAGGTCTCCCTTCCGTCAGCCTCCTTTTCCTCCTCGGCCCCTCCCCCACTCCATCCCTCCCTCCAGCCGACACCGTTCGTTTCACGGGAGGCTATTGGCCCTTCATTTAGGCCCCGCAAGTGAGGTATTCTATCAATTCACTCCAAGTGGTGGGTGAGTCGGGCGTGAAAGCGAGTACGAGCAGGATTTATTGCTCTCTCATGATTCGGAGTGATGGAATCGAGTCGAAGCAATTACTAAAATAAAACGAGGAAGGTCAAAAGCTCAATAAGAGTTTTCAGAATCACCGCAATATAAAAATCTTCAAACATACGTTTGTATTTTGCCACAAAATTAAATTTTGAGCAAGCTTTCATTAACCATAACATTATAATTTACTTTGATGGTTTATATAGTTCAGTTATTACAGATGGTTTCATACGTAGTGGTTAGAAGTGCTTACGTTTTGACCACGTCAGCTCTCCTAACGGTTGAAATATTTGATTTTATGACCGTCAGGTCGGTTTCAATTTCTTAATTGACTAAATTTATAACCTGTTTCATCCCAAAATCATGCAATTCTAAATCGCTTTCAAAATATGCCAATGAAATCAATTCTGCGTGGAAATGAAATGAAATTCGTTGAATACACAAGATTGGGAAAGAAGATAAACGGTGCTACTAAAGAGAGTAAATTCCGGTTTCGATATTTATCAGACAACATGATAAAGAGAAATTTAAGCAGAGGAAGAAGTACGAAAATGATGAATAGAAGGTACTGTAAAATGGAGCATCTAAACTTGAAGACAGGAGGATGTGCAGCATGGAAACGGAAGGACATATCCGTAGAAGGTACTTCAAAATATTTTCCAAATAACTGAAAACCAATCAATGATATACTGAACTAAAATAGTCCACTTTATGTCCACTTCACCACATGTCGTTTTCTAACTAATGGCCATCACTGTGCATCCTACTCTCCTAAACTTGGGTAGTTTTATTTATTTACAGGTTTAAAATAATGAGCGCATTCCTCAAATTCCATGAAACATTTTCGGTTAGGTCCATTAGCCTAATCAGTTTAACTATGCCAAATTTAATTTTTAAATCCACGAAAGCCATGGCTTCTGCAAATACTGCTCGCTTGTTTTTTGCTCTTTCCATGGATTATTTTCAAGATATTTCCACCTACCTTATTTTATTAATTGTATTACACTTAGCTGTCATGGTTCTTTTACATTAAAATTAAAGTTCGTTTATTATCTTTTACGATTATTTGGGACTTGTGTGCCACCTGACAATGTCTATCAGCACATGTGTATTTTTAATAATAATAATAACATTACTATTGATTTTATTTCCATTTATTTATTCTTTGAATGATATAGCCTTAACTTAAAAATTATTTCATAGTCTGTTAATGATGAACGAAATTTTTATCCGTGCCTGGGAAAAATACAGATTTATTTTTCCTGAATCCATATTTTTTCCTAATATAATATGTGTGATAAGTAAACTCCTTCATCTACTGGCATTATCCAATAATTTGTACGCTTGCGGCTACCTCAGCGGCATAGTAATAGTTTAAATTGATCACACCATCCCGGGATAATGCAGATTCATGGAACGAATATCGGGAAAGACAAAATGTTTTGAGAAACATATGATCCTAGTCGTTAATTAAGGCTGCTGTTCGTAGGGTCCTGGGTTTAACTCTTGAGTAATTCTTGACAAAAGCTATTGCAAATGTCAATCAGTATGGTCCCTAGAACTCCGCGGAAATCGAATGATGACACGGGAAAGACATTGCCCCCCGCCCTTACTCTGAATGTGTATTTTGCACACCTTAAAGCTTAGCCCGGAGCTTGCATTACCCGAAACTAAAAAAACATTGGGTGAATTACTGTTACAACGATAATTTTCCTCTTGTTTTTTTCATTCACGGGGGAGTTAATTAACGTAATAAACTATGGTATCGTGACCTAAAGTATTCAATTATTTTACATATTAATTGTAACTAAAATTGTGAAATAGTAACAGGTAGAGGGAGTGGATAGTTCACTTAATAATTTCTCTAGCCCGTTATTGCGTGAGGGTAAAAATCATGTAAGTTTTTCAAGCATCAGGTTTTGATTCTCAACAGTTCACTAAATTAGGCATATCTGGGATGTTTCTATAAAAAAGTATTCCAATCACTAGGACAGTAACGGGTGACAAGTTCTATACTTACCGAAAATGTTCGAAATTTATAACTGTAGGTTAGCCTTTATTCTTGGGGTAAGTAATGCTAGTTAGGGTGGCTTCGTGTTGGTATTTTGTGATTTTACTGAAAAATACTGTAAATTGGTGGCTCCAAGATATTGGAGAGGATGGTACATGTGTGCCCCAATCCGAAATCGAGGACCAGTCAGGCTTCTTTCAAAGGGGATAGGGATCGTGGTCGGAATTCGAAAGCCCGCCGGGCCAATAGGGGCTACAAGGTGTCGTCCGAATGCCAGGAGCGGCTGGATGCTTGCACATCTGCCTGGGGTCCAATCCCATGTTTCCCCTTGTCGAATCTCCGTAGATCGGACGACCACTATTGGGCCGATTCTAGGAGTAAAGGATAGGCTCCGCTACGGAGGGGTTACAAATCAGCGGAGACATCCTGTTTCCGTCTCCAACAGGAACCAAATACTGTCGTGTGATAGCAAAATCGTATCGCCAGACCCCACCGCTACTCTGAGGTCACTGGCTAGGCAAGGCCGTTAACGTGCGTGATGGTAGGGAACTATTGCCGCAGGTAGCTCAAAGGTGCGGCGTATTATGTCTCCTTTAGGACGATAAGTCCTACGGGGGAAGGTTTAGACACGTGGTCCCCGCAAAGAATACCAGGGGGTGGGGGGTGGGGGGTGGGTTTTAAATTTGGTGAAGCAAGCGGTGCAGGGGACACTCGGGATGTGGAATTCTCCAGGCTACGAATTTTAGCACATGCAAGAACTAATGGCGCCATCACCGCGGATTCATAGAAATTCTACGTTCCTTCTAGAACCTAAATTGCATGTGGAGCAGAACGAACTGCAGTTAAAATGAGGTGCAGGCGTGAGTAAAATAAATAAAAAGTATTCATAATATTTTCTCTAGGGTTGACAGAAAAAGCATTATTTCGAGCCGATAAGAAGGTAATGTCATAAAATGCCGAGCATAACTGAAAACTATGATGCGCAAAACCTTAACTGCCTTTTAAAGTAAAAGATTTTGCGAATAATTAGATCACAACCGAAAAACAACTTGGTGTTAGACCTGGAAATTACAAATGAAACGCCCTACTGTACATTCTTTAAAGAGAGAAACTGGCAAAATAGCTACAGATAACGTAATCAAGGATCATATTTAAAAAAATGCCTTTACCAAAATAATTGTACACGAAACGAAGTCTCCACACGCTTTAGTAGAGTGAGAAATTTATTTATTTCCCGGGAAAGAATAGAAAAAAGCTTCAAAATATAAAAAAACACACACAAGCTTGGTCATCGCTCCTTGTTAAATTTTAATCAGAGCGCCAATTTCTATTTCAAATCATTAAAGCCGAAATTAGTAAAAGGAAACTACGACAGTTTTAAGTAAACAACCGCCCACTATAAGCAGCGTGGCTAATTTTATTGGAAACTAAACGACAGGAAAGGAAACGTTAAAAAAAGTTTTAAGATATTTACTTATTAGTTTCTCAAACAATATATTGACAGTTTATGAAATAAATTAAATTAAAATGATATTTAAAGTTACAACCGACTCCATTGAGTACTTCAATCTATCTCAAAAGTATTCATTATAGCCATTCACTTGATGAAAAAATGAGTTAATTGCATTATATATGCTCCAAATATCTCCATTTCCATTTCCTTAATATTTCTTCTTAGAGCCTTTTACTTTTCCCCATTTTTACTCTTTCAATCAAACTAATTTCACATTAACTAGGGAAATATTAAGATAACCATTTCCATCATAATGACTAGGTGTACATTTTATACAGTGATACTATGGGGAGTTATAATAATATTTGCAAAAGGAAAAGGCAAAACATATCAGGGAATCTCTTATAACGGAGGCTTTAACTCGAAAGTATAACTATAGCGAGCGAACAAATAGAAATAGATACATAGGGAAAATGATTCTTGTCTAACATGTAAAAATTGCTAATAACTGGAAGACGAAAATAAATACAGGGCTATGTTATTCAGCTAGATACGCATAAAGACCAAGACCAGACCAAATTCCCTCAACTTTAGAGTTTTCTTTTGCTGAAGTGTGTGGATTTGGTTAAAAATGTTACGGAGAGTTTGACGGGAGATTTTGGCTTCATGATATTTTACGCCAAGTGTATTCTTTTCATTTAGTACAATATTAAAAGATTTTTTTATGAATATATCAATTTTTAAGGCACTAAATGGAACTGATGATCTCATTTACAATGAATTAGTCAACTAAAATAGTAAGACCGAAGGTTTTATGAGGTAAATGGCATTAGGGGATAAAAAAATGGCATTAGGGGATTAGGGGGTGAATGGCATTAGGGAATAAATAGAAATATGTTAGTTGAACGTAACATGAGTATTCTTTATAGGCATAGTTTATGAGTTGCTTTTCTTATATTATAAATTATATGTTTCATATGTTTTGTCCGTCTAGAAGTGCTTTAAACATAATTTGTAAATGGAGTGACATGCGTCAAATATAGAGATGCCATCTCTTTGAATGGAAACCTTGATCGTATAAGAACTAACTTCTCATTTGTTCTTGAGCTTCAATTGCCCTCCCCGCGACATATTTTACGTAGACAAGGGACACGCCATGCGGAAAGGGATATTATTTCTTATAACGAGACCGTTTTTGCCCCACGACACGTATACCAAACCGTATAAGAAACTCATTGTGTGAAAAACGTCACCACCCACTCCACCTCATCTTAAAACTTGGCGCTGTATTGCTCCTTTTCTGTCCTGCAAAGAGACTCATTAACTTCCGATGGCCACGTGGAATGGAAGTGTGAGAGAGGAAGGGAGAGAGAGAGAGAATGGTAGGGAGAACTGAGCCTAAACTCCCAAAACTCACCAAATAACGCAGCTTATTTATCTCTGCCCCTATTTCCCCCATCTCCACCGCTTCCTGAAACAAACCCCCCACTTCCCTTCCATTGTCTATCTCCCTTCCCCCTCTCTCCACGTCTGCGCTCCCCCCTGTGCCTTCTCCCTTCCACTCAAACTGTATGCAAACTTTTCCAGAAACTTTTGCGCAAACTTCACCCAGCATTATGTCTGGCTGGTTGGACAGGCATACGTCTTAAGAGTTTCTCCGTATTCGGTAAAGCACCACCACCATTCATGATGCCGGGCGTCTAGAGCGTCAATTTTTTTCAAGACAAATGACAGTTTAGATCACTGTAACGGCAAGTGATTATTCACGATCCTGTTTTATTAAAATACCGCTACCTGAACAAAGAAAATCCGGGGCTTTTTCATGTATTACTCGAATTGCGCATTTGATTAAATTAGTATCTGCTAAACAACAGTGATCAAATAATTAACTAATATGGAATTTAGAACGGTTATCAAATAGTGTGAATCTTAAATATTTCTTACCCCGACGCTTATCCGAACGTGAGGCGATGAAATTTACATAAAAATAAACAGTTTTGTTCAAAGAAATTTGCGTCATTTCAGGAAGATTAAATAATGCCAGTTTTCTGCTAACATATGGGAGCCGTGAAATTTATTTGCTGAAGTTGCAGTCAATGTCACTGTCTTGAATTTCAAGTTGGTGAGCCACTATCTCAAAATAACAATTTAAATAGCAATTATTTTTATTTACTTAGTATATCATATTTCTGTAAAACTTTTGCCATGCTCTCAAGATTGCATTTATCCAAAACTAATGCATTAAAGCAGAAGATTGATTTAATAGGTGCAGAAATGAATCTGAAGTTCCCACATTAGGGTAAGGGGAACAGCTCCACTTCATATTTCACCTGGAGTTTTCCAGGATAATCAGGTGCCATTAAAACAACGTAGGTTGCGTAAAGGTAAGTGGGCCAAGTTCCCACTGCGCCACCCACAAATACATTTTTTTCGCAAATTCTTTTAGTGAATAAATGATTTAAATCAATTACATTACTAAGTATACATATTTCGTACATTTTATATATATATATATATATATATATATATATATATATATATATATATATAATATATAACTTTGATATGGAGCGTAGCTATGTACGGTGCGAAAACGTGGCCATTGAAGCAGGAGGATAGACGTAGATTGGAGGCAGGAAATCCAATGGAGGCAGGAAAAGTGGATGAAGGGGGTGTTGACCGGCAGTGGGATGTTGAAGACTATGATAGAGGGTAGAATGTTGGGCAAAAGAGGAAAGGGAAGGAACAGGATAGGGATGTTGGACGGGATGAAGGGAGGAAGAAAGTACTGAGAGATGAAGAGGGACCTGATATAGAGTAGGATGATGGATTTTGTGTTTTGTTAGGAGTGATAAAATATTTGTTTGGTAGTTGTGTCCATCCAAAAACCTACCTTAACCGGTAGATTACCTTAAATTATATATATATATATATATATATATATATATATATATATATATATAATTTATATATAATATATATATATATATATATATATATATATATATATATATATATATATAATTTATATATAATATATATATATATATTATATATATATAATTTATATATAATATATATATATATATAATTTAAGGTAATCTACCGGTTAAGGTAGGTTTTTGGATGGACACAACTACCAAACAAATATTTTATTACTCCTAACAAACATAACATGCATACTATATATATATATATATAATTTAAGGTAATCTACCGGTTAAGGTAGGTTTTTGGAAGGACACAACTACCAAACAAATATTTTATTACTCCTAACAATATATATATATATATATATATATATATATATATATATATATATATATATATATATATATATATATAGTATGCATGTTATCCGGCCCACCGGCGAATTTAATTTTGATTTTAGTTCCAAATTATTGAAATTTCCGCAGAGACATTCAGCTCTTTTTATAATAATATTGCACAATACTCCTTTCGGTTTTGTCAATACTTATTATAGGCTATTTTATAGCAACCGTTTAACCAACATACGTCTCCGCAAATTTTATAATTTGAAAGATCTTTAGTATACTATGAAACCAGTGTAATACTGAGGTCTTCTTGTAGCTATAGACAATACACTTTCTCTGAAAATATTATTATTATTTACTAACGTTTAGTATCGAAATGGTTATCCTATTATCCTTTTCCTACCGAGTCCAACGTTTACTTCTGCTCCAGTATCCGATTGCTTGCATGGTTAAGGAAAGAAGAACAAGTTCTTTATTAATGACTCAAACCTCTACTACAGAGATTCTAGTCATGGCCCATATTCTGTTTTATAAATGCAGAAGATACTTATGGTCAGCGCTACTGAAACAAAACCAGGCTAATAAAGAGTATCATAGGGGGTCGGCATTCCTGCCGTACACTATATCACTGCCGGTTGTCTATGTTATAGGATAACTCTTATGTTCTCGCGTTTGAAATCTAATGGATCCAACGCTATATAGTATTTTAAAGCCCAACTAATGTGACCCTAATAATATTACATTTATGTGTAGTTATAGAGATTCATACATATTCACATCGTTTCATGCTTTCCCTTTATATGACAGGAAACTCAAATCCTCATTGAGTTAGTTAAGAAAACAATTCAGTAATTAGGTAAATTATTTCATATGTCTCTATTCTTAATTACATATTTCGCTCGAGTCGTATTTATATGTAATTTCACGCATGAAATTATTTTCCTCAGCCTTGAAATATTGCTCGTACTGAGAGATTCTTTCATTATATTCATTCAATACTCGGAGAGGCCAGGCGCTCTTCTCTTTTTTACTTCCCCATTTAAAAGGACACTCACACGTTAAATTGTTCGAGCTTTCGGGCTTCTCCGAGGCCTCAATCAATTAAGGCTCTATATATATACACATAAACATTCATGCACATGCGTGCATTCATGACACTTTAGTTAACTAGATGTGTATTTTCTCTGTGTTTTTGGGTATTAATAGTTTGACAAAAGTTTCTATAAACATATGTGTGTGTGTATATAATATAAGCAGGAATAGATTTTTACACATTGCTATTTTTTGCTGCCTTTCATAACCATTCTTTTTGTGATACACTCCACATACTGCCAGTAAACACACTTTAAAAACTTATTGCTCTGCCATTGTTAGATTTTATCTTAACATGCGCGCCTTTATGCAGAGTCACAGTTATGCCATTTATGAGATATACATGATTGTTTTATTATAAAATGAATTCATGATAATATGATTTTAAACTAACTAACATGGAAAGAAAAAATGTATCACCCCTCACAAATATTTTGCTAGTTTTCTCTAATACCATAGATGTTCAGCCAAATCTTTTCGCTTCTATTCTTACTCTTTCTCATTACTCAAAGCATTTGTTTATATGACTTTCGTCTGTATAAGGTTTTCAGCCACTCCACCAAAACCTCTCCTGCCTTCTTTTGTTTCTCCCCTCCCCCTCCTCCTTGCGTCCCCTCGTGTTAATTCCCACCCCTCTACTCTCAGCCTCTTTCTCCCCGCCCTCCATTTACTTTTCTTTCCACGCACCATCTTATCTCCCCCCATCCATTCCCACACTTTCTCTCCCTCCCCGCCGCCCTCCACTTCTCCTCTCCGCTTTTCGAGTAGGGTCGTGCGGTTAATACTCTCTCCTCCCTCGCTCCACCCCTCCCCCTAATTCCCCAGCCTCCCGGCAGAGGACCCTGGGAGCGGTTAAGGACCTTCCCCTCCTGTCACCGCCAAGGCGGAAGGACAACACAGGGGCCCACCTAGGACTCATTCCATTCCTCCCTCTCTCCGCTCCTCTCTCTCCCTCTCTCTCTCTCTCATCCTCCCTGTTCTACACTCACGTTTCTTACTCCCCCGCCATCTCTGCATCCACCCCAGCTTCCCTACCCCCCGCCCAACACCTACCCCCTTCACGTCTCGCTCACTTTACCCTCCTCCCCTCCCCGGTTACTCCGACTCACGCGGTTCCGCCGCCTCCCTTTCAATTGTTTCTCCAGGCTCCCCTCTACCCCCTCCTTCACCCCCTCCGACTCAACCCACCACACCGTCGTGCGCAACCACTCCTCAGAGGCATCCTTTTGTCTCCCATCCGTCCGAGCAGCGGGACACGAGAGTGAATCCGGCAGAGGACGGGAGGAACGGGGGACGGGAAACCGGGGGACGGGTGTGGAGAGGGGGTAATGCTCCCTGCGTTTTGGGAGTGTAGGGGGGAAATGTCGGACCACAGCGTTTTCGTGCGGGTGGGGGGACGGAAGGGACGGCTGATGGGGTGGGGGGAGGGCGCAATGGAGGCTAGTGTGGAAATGTAAGGAGGAGGAAAGGGATGCGGGGAGGGGACGTGTGGGAACGCGAGAGAGGGAAATGTGGGGAAAAGAGGAAGGTAGGAGGAATGAAAACTGCCAAGGGGGGGGACCGGGCGAAGGCAGAGAAAGGAAGTGAGGTTTGGAAAGCGGAGGATGAGCTTTGCAAGGTAACTTGAGTGTAGAATTTCCCGCTCGTAAAAGGTTAAGTTTCAAGTCCTCTGGGTGATGGATCACGTTTTCCGCTATGTCTAGGAGATTTCAGCGATACAAAGTGATTGCGTGGGCTGATGTTGTCGGTTTTAATTAATTACTCATGATATTGGGGATCGACAAATTATTTCCTTAGAAAACGATACCGCTTATGCTAGAGTCTGTGTGTTTACTCAGAACACGCGCACACAAGCAAAGGCATTTCACAGAAACAAGTAGAAATAATATTTGTTGGAGAACGAAAATGATCAACTTTCACTTGATTGCTCAGAATGACGATGCGATTTTCCTAAGTATTTAACGCAATATAAGAAATAAAAGCCAGTAAAATTTCCACCCATTCCTAAACTTGCGATCTTATTGAATTTAAAATAATTTTTGGCAAGAGCTACAAGGCTTTAGAATGATTCGTGAAATAATTTGAATAGTGAACGAGAGCGTTGATTAAAAATATCCGGTTTTTGCCTATATAATGTTGTGATGAATCAACCAATCGTAATGTTCAAACTAATGGAATTTTTCGATAAATAATCATTGAATATTAAAATAAATATTTATCAAAAGTATATTCCATCAAATAATTAACAGTTTAAAAGAGACTAGTTCATTACGTACACGAAGATTCTATTTCATTGAAGGACATTTAGGTCGTTTAAAAAATAATGGAGGAAAGTAGTAAGCATAAAAGGTTTTCTAAAAATAAGCACCTATCTGAATGTTTTAAGTTGAATTGAATTGTATCCTCTGCACATTTATAAGCGTGTTTACTTTTTTGGTGCTGCAGTAAGCACGGCCAAAATTCAATGATCCTCACAGAGACGCCCACTAGTGCATTAGATCAAAGAAATAAATCTTACTCTACCAAGAAGTACGTCAATTATATGGAATCTAACTACAATAAAAACGTTTTAAAATTTACTAACAACTTAATAATATTTCGTTATTTATTGGTTTTAATTTTATGATTTGCCTATTTATCAACATTTAAAATCTTAAAAGTTCCAATTATGGTTTAAAACTTACCATTACTAATCATCTCTCAGAGTCCTGATAATTTTTCTTAGGAAAAGATTCTGACTTCAAATTCCAAGTTCTTCAATCTAAGTTATAACTGGCTCTAGGTAGTCTTCGGGGAAGGCACGCAAAATCACTGCAATAATAAAGTGAAATCATAAGTTATATGAGTAGTCGTTCTCTATTAAAATACTAAAACTTCATATCAAAATATATTAGTTGCAGACTTAAAAGTTCATTGCATTTAACTATTGATCATAAAGTAAAATAATATGTGAGCAGGCATTAGGTAATACAAGATTATATCTTAAGAAATAAATATAAAACAAATTAGTCAAAAACTGCCCACTTATTCATAAAGGAACCAGAATAGATTAAAGGAGTCATAAGATATGAAAACAGAAAATAAGATAGGCTGGAATTAAAAGTTTTTCGCATAATAAAATAGAGGAGGGTAACACGCACTTCAAATATATTAAACTGGTGGGGAGATTGTGCGGGCGGAGATTAACTTTCTCTGTAAATATATTATGGTTTCATTCCCAATTTCAAAACGATGGGCACTGCGAATTCATTCACAACTTAAGTTTTTTTTTTAAGTTTTTTTTACTTCTCACTTCATAGTACATATAAGACTATCGTTTTATTTTATTTTAATACGACTACCCTCAGATAATGGTGCATGGGAGTGAACCACGAGGTGACCGACACCCATTCTTTCAAACATACTGGGTGTTTTTTCACGTTTAGAATGCTAGGGTATCATTAAAAATTGCAGAAACGCAGAGAAATAAACTTGCCCCAGAACCAAAAAGTATAACTTTCACATTCTGTTGGGCTTAATACTTCGTATGAGGTGAACACTTTACTTATCAATCAAAAAAACCGGGTTGATTACTGTGTTGTTTTTTTACTTGACGACTCGTTCGTAATTGGAGACTTTAATATGCACTATGCAAGTGAAGATTTATTTAAGTTACGCTCAATGAGTGGATCTTAAAAGTAAAAGGTAAACTGGTAATTAATAATGCGTGCTTGATGAGTACTTTAACAGTCAGAGTTAAGGAAGCGAGGATTCATTTGACGAATAGTACGATATTGTATTTACGAGTAAGAAACATGTGTTCCTCGGCTTTACGTTTGTAACAGACGGCATTTATGTGGAATCCACGAGAGAAAGATTGATACAGGAATTTGAAAAATATCAGAGAACATCCGCCAGATTTATTAGCATTGAAACGAGAAAGAATTGTGTGTGATGAGTACTGATGGTGATGGAGGTCTTGGATTGTGAAGCTCTTGATTGACGAAGGGAGCAGACAAGACCTAAATATAAAGGTGTAGGTCACCTGAGATTTAATGTGACACTAAAGCAATTAATTTGGCCCCAACATTTATTTTTATAATCAACCACTGAGATAAAATAAGAGAGAAAGACACCCTACTAACAGGTTCAAGTATTAGTTCTTCCCACGCACGATACCCAACCATCAAAAAATCGAACAAAAGCACCTGATTAAATTTACTTTAAGACCAAAATTTAATGTTTTAGCTAGTAATTAAATGATGCATATAGACCTGTATATACGCGTATGAGTGATTATTTGTATAAGCTAATGCACATTCAAATGAATGTATGAAATAATATTTGTACATGTATGGCTAGTTCCCTAACTACATGTCAAAGTCTCTCGCCATTTAAAAATATTTGATTTTTCAAAATAAGGCGCAGCCAGGAGGTAAGACAACAGGAAGGAGCCCTTAATTGTGGAGAAAACGTCGAACGCAATGGAAGGAACAATAGTGCAAGAGCCAATGAACCGAAGTGTATGTATGTGTTTAAGTTTTTTTATAAGTTGGCTAATACATATACAAATTCAAGTATGAACTAATATTTGTTCATTCATCGCTGGTGCCCTCATATCACCACCACAAACCCTTCCGGCGGCTTACTGTTTATTGAATAGATGAAGATGAATAAACACTCAGTTATGTGGCGCAGAGGTTACTTACGCATTGAGTAAACTGGCTTGAAAATATATAAAATGTTTTTCGTACGTGCAAAACGTTTTAAATACGTGCAAAAAAACTAACGGTCTAATCTCCGCAAAAGAATACGCGTAACACCAAGAAGGATACGTCTTATTAATTAAAATACGTCTTATTAATTAAAATGCAGAAAATAGTCGGTATCAATTCTAACTTCCCTTTAAAGGGGAAAAATTAACTTTCTTAAAATAGCAAAAAATATGAATTGAAATTTGGTGGTATTTCATTAAATTTATTTTAGCAAAATATTTTACTGAACATCCATTAAAAAGTCAAAGGACGCTGGTTTCATTACATTGGCGTCATCGTCAAGTCAATATTAGGTCACTTTTCAGCCATGGTTCTGTAAACGTTTTCCAAAAATAACAAAAATTTCATTTTGTTTCAAATTTCACCCCTTGTGATCACGAGAGAATATATCAACAGGAATGTGTTATTGAGTCCATTTTTTTCTCTATCCATCCATTGACAAAGTACTTGTACGTAATATAATCCGTAATTAGGGCCTTTCATTTTGAGGATTTCTTCTGTGTACTAACAGCAACTAAACACTAAGATGGTCGATTAAACCTTTTGACACTCAACTCTAGCATTATTATTAAATGAGTGAAACCCATCCCTTGATGAAGTTATTGCGTAGCACAATAGCGGAATTTTTGGTAGTTACGAAGGTTGAGCCGCAATCATTGAATCAGTGAAATGAAATGGTTTACATTAAGATATATTTTAGATCAGAGAGCATCCCTTCGTTTGAGAATTAGAGCACCAAAGAACGAACTGTAATCAGGATGGCAGTTATTGGCATTATTCCCCAAAACAATGCCTTCGTTTGAGGGAAGGAATTTGATTTATCGGAATTTGAAGGGAGCGAAGGAAGAGGGACCCATGGAGGTTATACCTTTTGTCATAAACTTCCCGGGTTATAATAAACGTATTGTTTACTTTGAAATATTATCAATACCAAAAGGTAGAATATTGTGAATCGTATTCGTTGGCCCCTCTATTTGCTTCATTTCACTTAGCCCATAGCATTAAGAGCATTAAGCCTTATGCACGGCTCGGACGTAGCAGAGACCGTGTAGATCAGTCTCTAATATATATAATTATATATATATATATATATATATATATATATATATATACATACATATATATATTTACATATTTATATATATATGCATTAAAATACGAAATCCCGCAAAACGGCGAACAAATACTCATTCACTCATTCACATAGAAATAGATATAAGGAAAAGGGATAGGAACACATATAAAGGACGGACACTATATATATATATATATTCAAGGGAAGGAGTACGATCGGTAATTTTCAAGGGAACCGTAGTTTTCCCTTCAGCAGGTGAGAGGTGAAGAACTCAACGCCTCTATTATTCCGCCCGCTCTTGTGCATGCAGAAGAGTGGGAGGCAACGAACTTCCTATTTGCACGCTTCCTCATTTCTCGGCGTTCTTTCTTTTTTATTAATTTCCATCTCAAGCCTTCTGCTCTCTCGATCCACCGAAGACCCGTTTTTTTCCCTCCTTTAGTTTTTTCCCCGTGGTTCTCTAAAAAAAATCTCTACGCGATGCATCTATTATCTCGTGCCCACATCCCTTCCTTTCCCGCCTCTCCCTTTGGCTACGTAATGTCTTCGATCGAGTGGACGTCGAGATGCCGTGTTTTCTGCTGAGGACACTTTTATGAAATTAAGGAGTGACTTTGTCGGACACATTCTGGAGTTCCTTTATCGGTTTTCGGTCTACGAGAATTATATATGAATTATTCGGAGGGTTTCATTTGCAAACGGATTCGTCAAAAAAACGAAAACGTCGAAAAACGCAGTGGTGGTTGTTTATTTTTTTCCGAGAGCCATCAAAGAAGTGGTACTAGCCGATAGACTCTCTAAGAAAAACTAAAAAGTATTTTGATAATAAAGGAGAGTTCCAAGCAAAAATTAATAGAATTTCTTCCCTTGCACGATACGCAATCATAATAAAATCGCACATACGCATCAGATTATATGAACTGAAAAAAAACATTTAGTCATAACACTTTATGTTCTAGTCAATTATTAAATTATGTACATAAAAAATGTATATTTTAGTTTTTTTCCCATTAGTTGATAAGCAAGTACCGTCTAGAAAGTAACTTACTTTTTGAAATAAAAGTGTAAAGATATTAACAAGACAAAGTTTTATTGTATGGATTTAAAATGCGCATTAAAAAAAATATTTTTCAACAGTTACGATTCAAATTTAGGTATTTTTAATGAAATTACACCAGCTATTCAATTCCATCTTTGAAGAAATCTGCAACCTTATATTTAACTACTTTTTCGCACCAGTATACAATTCTGCGTCACTGTTAAAGCGCTGTGTTGTAAACCACGGGTAGGGAGAGATCCGTAATCGCAAATTGTTGATTCCATGAATTATTTCGTTGATTTTCACCGTCAGTTCATCCTTCACAATGTGTCTGTCTCTACTGCGGTCCTCTTCGAGAACATTAATGCAGCAAATTTTAAACTGAATGCACCATTACCTCACTCCACCTTCACTCCGTCACCGGACACTTCACAAAGTTCCTTATGAATTTCAATTGGCTTGCGATTTTTGCCTGTAAAAACCTAATCACAGATCACACTTCACAACTACTGGGATTTTCTATTTCAGTCCACATTTTAACAGTGTGCGAAGTAGAAAAACCACCGTCAGACATCTAGACACCTTGATGGTGCCCTACCCACTCCTTTGTATGTTCAAATAATTTATGAACTAATTGCTGTGTATACTACCTTGATCAAAAAGTTCCCGGAATAACCACCGTGTGGCGCTCCCATCGTTCCGATTTGAGTTCTGTTTTTTTTGTTAAATTGGTACATCTGTTGTTGATATTCCCTTTAAATCTTAGTGTCATAACTTGACATTTGCAAAAGTTACGGTCGGTTTTCGGTATGTCCATCAGTGCTTCCTGCGATTTTTCCATTACTTCCTCTCGGCTGCTAAAACGCGTTCCCCGTAATGGTTTTTTAACTCGATTGAACAGAAAGAAGTCACAGGGAGCCAAATCAGGTGAATTCGGTGGCTGTTGGATGGTATTTGTTGCATTTTTCGTCAAAAAATTACGAATAATGATAGCACTGTGCGACGGTGCGTTATCATGGTGCAAAATCCACGAGTTTTCTGCCCACATTTCTGGTCTCTTTCGGCGAATTGCTTCACGCAAACGTCTCATAACGCCCAAATAATACTCTTTGTTTACTGTCTGGCCTTCTGGCAAAAATTCATGATGCACTACACCGTTGTAATCCATGAAAACCGTCAGCATTGCCTTCTTTTTTGACTGAAAACGACGTGGTTTTTTTGGTCTCGGCTCATTTGGTGAACGCCATTCACTTGCCTGATGTCTGGATTGCGTGTCGTACTCATAAACCCACGTCTCGTCTCCAGTAATGATCCTTTTGATGAATGTGGGATCGGATTCAGCCTCGCAAATCATGTCTTTTGCGACGTCAACACGGTCTCTTTTTTGCATGAAATTGAGGTCTTTTGGCACCAACTTTGCTGCTACACGACGGAAACCCAAATCATTAACCACAATGTCTTGGGCGGATCCATAGGCAATGTTCAAGTCCTCCGCTATTTCTCTGATGGTTAATTTGCGGTTATTGACCAACATTTCTTTTACTTTATCAATTTTTTCACCGACTTTCGATGTCGATGGTCTGCCACTGCGTTCATCATCTTCGATTGACTCACGACCACTTCTGAACCGCTCGTGCCACTGGTAAACGACCGTTTTTTTTAGAGAATCGTTGCCGAAACACTTTTCCAACATTTCCAACGTCCGTGCGCCACTAAATCCGTTTTTTACGCAAAATTTAATACAAGTTCGTTGTTGCAAATTTAAACCATTTCTGCAATTGTAAAAAATCGCCAACACACACAGAGATAGATGTACTCTTGGCTACGTAACTTTTGCAAATGTCAAGTTATGACACTAAGATTTAAAGGGAATATCAACAACAGATGTACCAATGTAACAAAAAAAACAGAACTCAAATCGGAACGATGGGAGCGCCACACGGTGGTTATTCCGGGAACTTTTTGATCAAGGTAGTATGTAGCTAGTTTTCTATCTCCCCCGTAATGTAAAATTATTTGATCCATCAAGGTAAGGCATGGCCATAAGGTAACACAACGAAAAGAAGCCCTTAATAATGAAGATAATATTGAACTTAATGAAAAAAACCAAATTCAAATAACCAAGAACTGAATAAATAAATTGGCTATATAACTATATAAGAAATGAGACTTTTGAGTAACCTAAGAAGTTCAAAGAGGAGTTTTTTGAGAATAATAGTAAATCATTATACGGTAGGTTAATTATTAATTAACTACAGCTCTATGAGGACGTGGATTTGACAAGTTTAAGGCAGAATGCAGAGATATATTATCATTAAAAAATGAAGGTAGAATAAAAAGTAGAGTGTATTATTTGAATTCATGAAACACTATTTGAAAATTGTACTATAAAATAATAAGAAAGACTAGATTTACGGAAACGCCTACGGAACCAGTATGCGTGGAGATAAATTCAACGCTGAGGCTAAGTACCGAATGTTAGCATTATGAACGAATGTATGAACTCGCAGCTAGGACGCGGCAAAATGTTGTATGCTTCCATCACCTCATCCCTTTCGTGTACTCAACGAATATAATTTCATGAACATCTAGAAATTCGTGTCTGTATTCAAAATACGAAAAAAAATATCTGAGAATAATATTCGGCCAATCGCGGATAGCGAGTTGGGCTAAGCAAGCACAAAAATCGATTACCGAGCATGACCATAAAATCTAAAGTGCATTTACAGTTTCCTTTTTTAATTATAATTATAAAAATACAAATTTAAATTAAGTGTCGTAAAATTACTACTTTCATACTTCCAATTTTCTAAATTCGTACATTATTTTTGCTAGAAAAAAGTAATGGTAGTTTTACATATAGTATGCAAAACTCTATTCATTTTTGAATATGCAATAATTATCTGTATCAAATAAATTCCTTTTTAAACAAGCTATACTAATTTGATAGAAGAAATTATATTCCGAAGGAATATGTAAATGAAAATAGGATAAAATTAACACTTAAATGTATAAATACACTTACAAAATTCATCGGATTTTTGCAGAAAAATGTAATGCAGTAATAAATAATATGATAAAGTATTATTTCATAACTGTCAGTAAAATTTTGCGAGGACATATTTTTCCACCTTCTCACATTTTCATAAGGCCTAATAGCCCTAGATGCTGAACTGGGCGTGTATAAATGTGTTTATAAGATTGAATTTACCATTGATACAGCGTCAGAATCAAATGGCATTGCAACACCATTGGCAATCTAAGAAGAACGTGAATATAAAAGGATATTTAAAAAAAATGAGAAACGCAAGTTGTTCATAAACGATCTTTGACTGACAAAATTTAGATCAGCATTTCCCTTTGAAATCTCCTGATAAAGCAAAAGATCATTTTATCTTATTCGTGATTACATTATTTTTATGTTTCCTTTCCGAAAGAGTTGTCTTGTCCTAAGAAAATGTAAAAGACAGATGCACAATTTTGATGATGATCACATCCATCTGGCTGAAAAAAGTGAAGCATAAAATTATTTTAGCGCCATCACCGACGTTCGTACTAAATAATACACCCTTTGAAGGTACTTTAAGGTATTTCATTACCTATTTTCTTTTTCAATTATCCATGTATTAAAAACATTTTGTACGTGGAAAGAAGAATTTATCGCAGAGAAACATCCATTGAGAAATGTTAATTTATTAGAGATTGAAAATGTATCTTTTTACCAACGTTTTTCAGGATGTAAAAGCACAGAATCCTTACGCTCTATACATTTTACTTTTTTTTACTTTTAGTAGGGATGAACAGATGAATCCCTCGTGAGGGAAACGACCTCAGCTGGAATATCGATTCAATTTTGTCTAGTCTCTTCGCCTATTTAAACTATCTCTTTAAAGTATCGAATAATGAGCACATGTTTACTTTGCAAAGGTAAGCATCAGTTTTTCATGCATCAAAGAACAATTTTGTCCGTTTATAAGAAGATACTCTGGAAAATGGAAAAAATCTTATCCAAGAATCAGGAATATAGAGCTATACCTTAAGAAGCTTGAAAAAAATCTCCCTGAGCAAGAACTCTTGCATTAATGCAAATAACCTTAATCATTTAAATCAATTTCAGAGGGAAATATGCTCGGAACAAATGTTACGAAATAACATATTTTTTAATTCATTTAATATGAAAGTGTATTTATTATCTCACTCTTTGAAGGGATAAATTTTATGCAGTTTCATATAAATTCAAAGTTTATAGCATAACATACTCGTACTGTTTTCTCGAAATCACAACCATATTTATACCATACAATTTTTAATAATTGAATAAAAGTTAGCAAAATATTTTTGATTCTGAATGCACCATTTCACCAGAATACGTAAAATGTAATAATTCTGAACCTCAAATAAAAAAAAACAAAAATTTCTTCATCTCTAGGCTAAATATTCGCAAAAATTTACTACTTTAAATAAGCAGCAAATAAGGAATTAAATCTTCTGCCCAATTTTAAGTCAAAATATTTAAAAACAGTTTTCACCAAGGAGAAAGGAAAAATCACTCATAGCGTCGCATTGGGTAGTGATAGGTTCAAGTTTGAAGCATTGAGAAATGACCTTAAAATCTGGGGTCGGATACTAATTGACTCCAGCCTGTGCACTAAAGGTGATGTTGTCATCCGCTAACAAAGGAAACCATGTGCTCTGTGCTGCCAAGGTGCTCCATTTTTTCTCGAACACCGCTCACCATGCCAATGGCGACGACAAACGAGAGAGAAAGAGTGTGAGGAAGAGAAAGCAGATGTGCCCACCCTTTGATGAGGGCGAGAGAAAGAGGGGAGATATCCTCAATGCACTGGTTTATGAGCTGTGTTGCTCGCAAAATATGCTGCTCTGACGCGTCGGACGTGTCAAGAATTCCAAGACCCCGAAAAAGCTTACCCTTCTTCCCTCTCTAATTCCCTTTTCCCCCCTCTTTTCCTATCCCGTCCTTCCTACTATCTCCCTTTACCGCTATGGCCTCCTTTTCTCCTCTAACGTCTTTCGGCGTCCTTGCGTCCTCTACACGCCGCGTTTAAAAAAAATAAAATTGTGGGAGGAGGAGGAAGCTCTATTTTTTAGAGCACCGCGGGAAAAACTAAAGTAGGAGGGGGAAAGGAGTCTTTGGCAGATAGAGAAAGAGAGAGAGAGAGTGTGGAGGGTTTGAGATGGGAATAAATAAAAAAGGAAGAACACCAAGGAACGAGGAAGCGAGCAAAAAGTTTTCTTCTCTCTTCCCACGCTTTCGAAGGAGGAGAACCAAGTAGTGGCTGGGAATGGAAGGAATGAGAGGAGAGAATTCGACCTCCATCCCCCCCTCCACCCACTCCCATCAGCAACCTCTAACCGCCTTTTCTCCCCCTTTACCACCCACTACCACCTTTCGACCTCTCCGCCAGAGGTTGCCACCCTCGCCGGTTTTTCAACTACTGTTCTTCAGCCTACAGGTTTAAAATCAAAGGTTGGAATGGAAGAGAAATCTCAGCGTTAAAGTAAATCAGGAAAAACAATCCGTAATTAATAATATGAAGATAAAAAGAGAGCCAGCATTACATACATAGATCCAACTTCACCATCCAATATTGGTTGTTATTGATTTGTTCGTTGAAGGTTTCTACCATTTAAAGACTTAGTATCCAATCCAAGTGAACATAAAACTTATTACTAGAAATGGTTGCCTTAATTCTATTGTTGCGGCATCTCCCGCAGTTTCTTTGGAATTTGTTAATTCGATTGATTAATTACAGCCTTTTTCTGATACAAAATAGATCAAATTGGTAAGGAGGGGTTGTAATTACCAGGAATAATAATAATGAAAAACTAAAACCACTGGCACATATGAAATAGGTACTTAGGACTAAATTTTGTAAATTTTAAGTGACCGCGTTATTTTAATTTTCGATAACTCTAGAAGAAATACGGTGCAAACCAACCACTTTTGAGCCACCTCCTTAGTAAAAATTGCGATGTCTCCCAGAGAGATATTGCACGTATTCGATAAATTAGAACTAATTTGCAAGAGTTAAAATAAAAATATTTTTTTTCCATCTCGACGGAAAACATCCAGGTGCAAGTTACGAGAGATATGGGAGGGATTTCACGGTGGAGAAGATGGCAACATCTCCGCATCTCTCGTCTTCGCTCGAAAAAAAAAATTCCTCGCCTTTTTGAATACTTGCTCCTTCCGACCGCCTCTCATCCCACCCCCGCATGTCTCCCATCCAAAATCTCCTCCCACCGCTCACACCGCCCTGCGGGTCCATCCACCCGCTCTCACCCTTGTCGTCTTTTTCTCTCCCTCCCTCAACCGCCGCTGAAATGCTTCGCGGTGCCTGAGGAGGCTAGAGAAAGAGAAAGAGAGAGAGAGGGGGAGAAATGATGGCTCGCTGGAAAAGATGGAAGATGAGCCTTGCACTTTCTCATGCTCTCGTGACCTCGGTTGTCTCCTCCATCGTCCCTTGTCTCCTCCTCCTGCAGCTCGCATTCCCTCTTCCCTCGACGTGAACCTTCTCCTCGTACCCCTTCCGTCTCCTGGATCCTTTTCTGCTCATCTTTCATGTCTTATTTCTTCTCTTCTCTCCCGGACACCACTCGTCCATCTCGTCCACATACACACACACACAGTCGCACAAACTCACACAGATATCTCTCTTTCTCTCTCTCTCTTTTCCGCTTTTCTCTTCATCTTGCTTCTTTGTGCTCACACGCCTCCCTTCATCCTCCTTTTGTCCCTCTTTTGCCATTCGCTTATCTCCTCTCTTTTTTTTTAACTCGTCGAGGTTGAAACCCGCCTCAATGGATGTCGGGTCAAAGGACGTAGCAATGAACTTAAAGTCGTTTTCACGTGATCCACATCGTGGTTTCTGTCGACATCTCGAGGTTGGGCACGTTGGGGTCGGTCACTTCTCGGACTGGCAAAGAAATGTGATTGAAGTGAGGTAAGCTTATAACTCCAAGGATCCTGCGTCCTCAAACTTTTATCCTCAGCCCTAACACTTCATGTTCTTATGAAAACGTTGTTTTAGGAGTACCATAAAATACAGAGTAAAAATTCGACGATAACGAATGAATAACAATCAAACTCCAAGTTTCGTACGCAAAAAAATCCAGTAAAAATATACCAATTACACAAATTTAAGGTGTTCCCTGTTATTATTCCCCACTGCGTTGGTTTTTAGAGCTCAGGATGGGCATGACTATTTGACTCCTTGCTTTCTCAATGGAGACAAAGAGAAAACTTTCCATATAAAATATATATTTCTGTGACTAATGTAAATACATTTTTTTCTCTCAGTAGTCAAAAGAAGTTAACCTCAGTAGTAAGTTAGTCACATTAGTTAACTGTTGTTCTCTAACGATGAGCTGTATGTAACTTTAATTCTGAAAAATGTCAAAGTTTTATTGATAAAGCAAAACAGTTCAAGCCTAATTATGTTGAAGCTGCTTAAAATTTTAGATGACTTATGTGTGTGTGTGTGTATATATATATAAACTATGTATACTAATATATATATATATATATATATATATATATATATATATATATATATATATATATATTAGTTTGGCTTATGTAGTTTACTTGTTTAGCTGGATAGCAATTATAGTCGGAATTTGAACAGTTTGGAGTGAAGTACTAAATCTAACTTGAACGTACATTATATTTAGCACTGAAATTAAGGTGAATACAAAACAGTTAATTTTCTAATAGAATTTAGGATTGTGAAAATTGAAGTTGTTTATTTCACAAAGTACAGATGTAAAAAAATATTTGAAGTGCTTTTGAGCATGTTAACTTAACAGAAAGAAGCTTTGCATAACATGTAATTTAAAGCTTACTGCAGTATCAAAGTAATGTCCCTACCAATAATTACTTTAGATACCGCTATTTCATCTTGTGAAGATATTTTAAGATACTATTGTGAATAAACAAAATGTTACATCATCTCTGAGACCTTAAATTACAAAATGAGATGAATCCGGAGTTTAAGGATCTGGTTATGAAGTACCTATATTTTTGAAAAGTCCATGAAATATTTTAGCAAATATTTTCCTTGCAAATCATTTTTAAAATAATTTAAATTTTAAACTAAAGGAAATAAAAGCTTAGGTAGATCAAGCAAGAAGAGAGGATCTCTTAATTAAGAAGATTTGTCATACCTTCAGAGAAGAGGCAGAATTACTTTCAGTGAAGAAGAATATGTAAATTTGGTTTTGAATTTAAATAATACGACATCGAGGTACTTCGTGAATCTACGTTAATTTCCAAAAATGTTGCTATCCTTAAATCCTCCGCTAAGATATATTGTTAATGAAATGTTATTAAAGGTGACTCAATACGATCAACGGCTTAATACGAAGCTATTCATCGCGTTGATGGGTACCGTGAAGGAATGATGAATCTGAGCATGAAACATAAATGGAGAGTGAGAAAAGTCCAGGTACTACCGTTAAAGGACAAAATAATAAGTCAATTTCAATGTGTAAGCCATGAGTAAAGCACCCTTAATTGCCATAATAATTTATATGAAACACAATTAATGCATGTATGTATGTTTCGCTGCGTTCTCCCATTAAAAGGGAGAAAGTCGAAAAACTTCAATTTCTGTTGAATTAAACAATTGTTTTACCCAATTTTATGGTACAATGTAGTTTGTTTTCCCTTCTCCGTTTGATCTTAACTTTTGTTTCAAGTCACTATCGTGAATTAAATAATCCTTAGAAATTTAAGTGAGCTCTATCAAGAAAATAATCTAATTAACATTTCGGGAACAATAGAGATATTATTTTGAAGGCCACTATCATTGTTTATAAATATGCTCTTTTTAACCATTGTGCTCTTTCATACACCAACCCTACATCAATTAGTACCACTTTCAATTAACGCATGCTCTTCCTGATTCTTTAATAAAGCGGAGTAAAATTGACGCAACGAAGAAGGTTTTTTTATTTAATCCGTGGGGAAACGGAGTTGAAGGAATGAAAAGATTCGTCAGCCCCTCGAAATAAGAGGAATCTCATCCAGCCATAGGAAGTAAAAATAAGTTTGGTCTCATACGATGATGTATTCAGCGACCATCAAATTGTACGGTCGGACGTTGCCTCTCGTCATCTTCTTATTTTCAAATAGTTGAAAAGGTAACATGGACTCAAAAGGCAAAGAGCGCGGACATGATCCATGACAAGAAAGGTTTATATAAATATTATATTTAAGCCTCAAGTATGAACTCAAATATACCAACAGGAAATATTTTGATACCAATGTTTCAATAATATTATAGGTTTGTTTAATTCGAATAAGAAATATTTCGAGAAAAAATTACGAGAAAAATATAAATTTTATCTTCCGGCTGAAATCGAAAACTCAAGTCAATTATCGGGTGAATAAATAAATATGTGAATCAGATGGAAGTGAGCTCAACGCAAGGAAAAAGATACGGAATTTTCGTCATGACTCCGATTTTGTCTTTGAAATACATATATTGGAAATCATTACTTATTTAATACAATGCTGAACGGAAATAAAAAAGTGAGCTAGTTTTATATTTACAGGAAAATTTAATTATTCGGATCACCTGGTATTCAGATTGATAAATACCACCGACCATTCATTAAAAGTAGAAAAAGACATATTTGCTCTCAAGATATTGTTTATATGTTTCACTTTTCGATTTGTCAACTCATTAGGATTACGTATTTCCCTTAGGCACTAAGACATGACTCGAAAGTGCCACTCTCGGATTTTTATGGTTATCTATCTCCCCTTCATACGAGGGTTACCTATCTACCCTCGTACATATAATTATTTACTTTACACATAACCATATAAAATGAAATGCACCGCAGTGCGTCTGGAAAGTTTTATGTTTGTCACAATAACGAGAACATTGCTCACTGTGTGAAGAAAGCGCATGAGCAGCATATTTCTCTTTATTTTAAATAGGATTAGTTAAGTAAAATTTAAGAATGAATCATAACAAGCAGAGCTCTTTATTCTAGTGGGATCACAAAATTGACTAAATGCATTGACTAAACAACATTATTTTTATGTATTAATGAAAGGGTAAGCTTAAATTAATCAATCAACTTTAAACGTGAGCTACTATATCTTGCACTCTTTGGCATAAGTTTTTTTCAGAACAATATTTTCATCTTCTACGAATATAAATTACTTAAGTAAGCCTAAATAATTTACAACAATTATTTTTTCGAGTCGAATTGCACAGGTTGGTTAGAAATTAACTGCTTGATCATAAAAAATAATTTTGCAGTTCACGAGGTTTGAAGACACATGAGAAAGAACGTGAAACATAAGTCTGGGCAAGTCGGCACTCGGACAGTATGCTCGTATATATCTACGTCACAAATTTAAGAACTTCAAACACGAAATTCACTTTATAACCTGTGTATTACAGATATGAATGGACATCACACCCTGAGGACAATTTTGGATCGATCAGTCAGAGAGGCATTGATAAACTTTCCTCCGGATCTAAACAATCGATCCATCCATCATAGACGGCGTAACTAGAGGCTAAAGGTAATCAGAATGGACTAAGCTCTAGGCATTGAATTGCTAAAACTAAACCATTTCAAGACTGTAGTGCAGAGGAATTGAAAAGTGTACATTTTCCGCACTATAATTTCCCGTTGTAATGCGTTTCTTGCCGTATCATTCGGGTAAAATGTGGCATTTAATTGAATTGCAAATTAGATACGTAGCAGAAATATATACTTCAGCACGTTTCAGTATCCAAATACTATTGGTAAGTCACTTCGATAAATATTTGAAATTATTTTTTTAATGTAGAAAAAAACATAACTCAATTGTTACCGATAAAAATCTTTAGGGTATTTGTATGGGATCGTGATATTGAAAATTAATAAAATAATTAAATGTGCGTGCATATGCATTTGTGTCCGCCATTTTAATGTTTTAAATAATTAAAATTACTTCATTTATCAAATAATTATGTGTTGGATTCACTGATCAACCGTGATGCTCAAAGTTTTACATAAAAAAATAAGGAAGATAAACTCAATCGCATGATAAAATGTACTGAAATAATAAAAAACGGAATGAAAAGAAAATAACTCTTAAACCAAGATTACACTTTGTACAGCAATGTATATTCATCAAAACATTCCATGCCATTAGAAACCTTTAAGCAGTTATAGATGATTACAGTTTTTTATTGTATGATCAAGGTAGTACACATCTATATAAGTACCTCAGAAACGGGAATAGCATACTATTCTCGATTCGAGAAATAATTCCGAGCCATGCCCGTTCCCGGGTAAGATGCCCAGTCTCAGGAGCGCCTTATGGCATACCATAAAGGATTTTTCTCTTAAGGAAGCGGCTAGATCCCGCACGTTTCCGCACCATAGCTCGGAAACATTTCTAACTCCGCCTTTCTACACACGAGCTCTAGAGATGAATATATTTTGAAAAAAAACAACAATTCCGAAACCCCCGACGCTCAAAGGAAAAGGGGAAGAAAAGAGGGAGGGGTAGTCAAATGTCTAATCTGAATTTCCAAGCGTTTTCGTTACGAATGTGACTTTACAAATACGCGTTACGTTTCCACTGAATAATATTTTTGACACATGCCGATATTAAAAAACCTTTATTGGGAGCTGCCCAGACGTACGTGGTAAAAGGGGGGCGGTGAAGGGAGAATGGTTCGCGGAGAAAGAGTTCATAGGGGAAAAGAAAAAGGGTCCCGCTTGAAACCCAACGTTTTTCCAAAACCCCTGTTTACGCCCCCACCCCCGTTTTTTTCAAATAAAAGGATTTAATGTTTTTTTTATAAGGATACAACTTGTTTGATTTGAAAGTCACCTCTTCCTCAAACTCATAGTTCAAGAGGATAGAAGGAGACATTTCCCGTGACAATATCTTCCTTTCGTCTTCCTTCGCAAGCGTCTTTCCAGGCGCTTCTTTCACATTATTCACTTCCTCATGATTTTCCAACCTTCCGCATTACGCAACTCGCTTGTTATTTCTCGCTTCCACTCTCCTACGCATCTATCCACTTCCTTCCCTCCTCCTCATAATTCTACCTCCCCGTACGTTAAAAGACCCCTCTATCATTCTTTCACTTTACTTATCACTCCCCTCGTCTCACCCAACCAACCCATAATTTACTCTGGAGTTGCGGAAGATAGATTGTCAAGCATACTGATTATCGACAATGTTTAGAAACCAAATACATTTTTTTAATTCTAAACTTTTCAATTTCAAATAAAAAAGTATATTCCTACAAAAAATTTAAATTATTATTTTTATAAACAATTTTTATTTATTTTAAAAGGAAAATCTTTCCTTTACCGTAGTACAATGGTTTTGTTTGAGCCGATGACAGAGGTAATTTTACAAGAAGAAATACAGCTAATTAAAATGGTACAGTGATAATTAGGAACGGTGAACCACCCTGTTTTTGTGGAGATTACTTTTCTTCATAGCAAGAATATGGATGATAAATTGATGCTTCATAGGTAATCTTGGGCTAACATTATTCGCTATTCGCTACGTTACTGGGCGTGTGAAATTCACACACCAGGGTAGGGGGGCCAGTTTCTTTCCCTGTCCCGGTTATGGTTTCACAGGAAGATCTGGTACCCGAAAAATCGCATGGCTTGGGTGGAGCTGCAGTTGCCTAGAGTGCCTTGCCCGGGACTCGGAACGCGGAACCCTCCAGTCAGTAGTCCAACGCTCTACCCCTGGACTACCGTGACCCATAAATATATATATATATATATATATATATATATATATATATATATATATTACATACATACATACATATAATACATTTATACCGACCAACATAAATTTATTAACATATATAGTATGTGTATGCTTTCATGCACATCAAAGAGTCTATAGGATAATATTATACTGTGCTAAGTGACTTTGAGTTGGTATAGACTCTATACCTATTTAAATTCACTCAGTAGGGTGTGGAGCCGGTCCCCAGGGCTTTATAAAATATAAAATTAATGCTTTTACTCAAGAAAAATACTGAAGTTATTTTTTTGCGCTTTCTAAAAAATTCAAATTCAAAGGAGAAAACCCACACATATTACAAGGGAAACATCATTGTTGGAAAGAGACGAGTATTCAATGTATTCCACTTTGTTATTTAGTCTGCGTCCTAAAGCTACAAACATCTAATATATATGAGCATCATTGTTTGATAGTCATATATGATCTTTTAGGTTGAGGAGAGACACGCCCTTCGTATTGGAACATTCGAGATTCAGCCTATATAGTAGGCAGTATTACATGAATAAATGCGACCCTGTCCCCATTTCAAAGGAAGAGTAAGGGAAACCTTCGTTGCAAAATGTGTGAATGTAAAGTGCATGGTAATAAATTAAAAATAAACTCTTGGAAATAAGCATGCAAACTCAAAATTGGAAATAAACCATTTGAGCAAAGAGCATGAAGGGAAGCACTTCTGACGAGGTGACCAAAAATGTGGCTTCGTCAAAATAGTTTCCACTACGTATGTTTGATATCATAAGGAAAAACGTCTCATTCACCTGAAAACAAAAGACTTTATTATTTCATTGCTAAATCGGTATAAAACTCTAGAATGCTCTGAATTTTTAGAATGTATAAGTTTTATGCCAGAAAATTAAACATCACTTTTTCGTTACTAAAAGTTGGTTTTACAATTTATCGGCAAGGAATTAATCAGAAAACATTCCTCATATTCATACCAATTGCATTTTAAAATTTTATTTAAACCATACTGGTCTAATGATTAGAACAACTTTTAAATAGGTGATGTTAAAATATTAATAAAGGGGATATTCCATTCATAGACGTACGTAATTGAAGAAAATAACTCTATTTAATTTAAATGGAACGCTATAAATTCGAAATTCCCGGAGGCTCTAAGGTCATAGCCGGGCAGAAGAAACATAAAAAGGCAAGAATAACTGGGATAACCCACCAGAGTAAATTTATTTTCATTGTTTTCTAATTAAGGAGTCCTCACATATGCAAAACTAAAGGCAAATGTCACATATAAATTAAGCGTTGCTGAACACTTATTTCAATTCGATTTGTTGAATGAAATACGACCGTTGTCAATTCCATCAAACTCATGCATGTTTAATCCTTTACCTATTTGATTTTCCAACTCAAATACAAAGTCAACATTAAAAACGGTAAATAGTATCTTTGATTTGTCATCACTTCCAGTGTATATATTTCTAACCCCTTGCATAGACCTGTAAGTGCGTGCTAGCAAAAACTGAGATCATACAGTGATCCGTAAATGAATCGCAAATTACCGAAGAGTAATTGGTTAGGGATACAAATAATCCAATATCGAAGGAGACAGTAAGGTCAATGGTATTCTTAAACGATCCTTGACCATCAACCCTTAGGGTCGGTCTATACTTCGCCCGGGAAGTGTAAGGGATCCAGCGCGAGATCGGTCGAAGATGCTTGTAAGCATTCCCGCCTCCGCAGGGGGAGTAAAACAATGGATGGATCGGAGGTGAAGCATGTCGCCTGAAGTTGCCGTGAATAAATCGGAATGCGACCCATCTTCAGCCGCTCTGACGCTACCTGCCGGGAGAGTTAAAGGTACGGATCCCAGATTCTCTCCCCACAAAACTCCCCCTCGAAAACCTCCTCAGGTTCGCTTGCCTTCGATGCGGCTCAGGACGGCGCACCTTTGCCTCTCCTCCCCCAGGCCTCCACCCACGAAACTCTCCATTCTCACCCCGCCCCGCCACGCCCCCACCCAATTCCGAATCCTACCTGTCTCCACCCCTTCCCCTTTCACCCCGCCCTTCCAATTTCCACCGACTACGTGCTCTCTTTCTGCCGCCTCCGCTTCCGCGCCTTCCCCGTCTCTCTCCCACACCCCACCTCCTTCCTTTTCTCCCACTCTCTCCCTTCTTCCCTCTTACACATGCCTCTTCCCTCGACTTCTTATCCCTCTTCCTTCCTCCGTTTTCCTCTCTCGTTTTACTCTAGCTATCTCTCTTTCTCTACTACGAGTCGCTTCGAGTATTTTTCTTATCAGTAGACTCCTCCCATCACTCTACGGATTCCTCACCTCGTTGCTCACTTCATTAAACTGCTATCATTTGAATGCTCGAGCTCAAGGGAGATGCCTCATTTATGCTCAACTTTTATTGCCACTTATGGTTGGAAATAAATAAAAAAAGAGAAGCACAGGCATTTAGCCATGCCCAAATTAATGATTCGAAACAAATAAAAGTCATGAATGAGTAACTTTCCATCTCGTGGAAATATTCATAGTCATCTTTATTTTGTAAAAATGTAAGTCTTAGCTACAATTCCTTGAGTAGTGAGACTAAATTTAGAGAAAATGTTAAATAAAAATCACTAAATCAATACCATTCATATCAGATTATGATAGTAACCTTTAACTGAATTTTGAGCGATCAAGAACATGGGTATTAAGCCAACTGCAATGGTGTATATTTACTTCCCTAGAGACAGCAGCAAAGTCAGAATAGGTCAAATACGAATGAAAGATTATTTTTACGAGAACCGTTGATTAATTGAACTTTCACTACCAATTAATTGCGGGACGTCGTTAATAATTGGATCGATATAACCTGAGAAAAATAATTGAAAATCCGTAAGTTATCTTATTCATATTCATATTTATATTCTTATGAATATTCACCTTAAATCTCCTTCCATAACTACTATTTCTTTTTATTGACATTATTTAAACCTAATTTTGGGTTAAATTTTGTAAATACTAAACCTGTATTATAGTCGAAAATTGCATAGTTCTAAAATTAATTGATTGGATAATTAATATTATAGAGTTACGCCAGTGTAGACTACTCCCCAATAAACCTTATATAATCCAAAGAGGATAACATTTTTTTTGCGAGCCGTTCGTGTCGGTACACCAGCAAGAAGTAAATTACTCAAACTCCGCATTGTCCCCTCCTTCTTTTCAAAATTAAAACTTCGGGCTCCGAAAATACGAGTCGGAAAATTAAACCGGTCTCCATCCCCTCTCTCCACGGCGCACCCAGCTGGCCTCACGGCGCCCATCCAACCAGCGCGTGTCAAGCCCTTTCAGCATGACAGCAGCACAACCCGCTCTCACAATCAGAGGCCTCTGTCGACTTCCGCACTATGCCAGCCACGTGCCACGGCATCAGTTTCGCCGACTCGGGTCGAACGAGCTGGAAAGTAAATAGCGCTTCGAAGGCCCTTGGCGTGCGTGGCACGCTCGGTCCTCGCCGTTGGGGTACCACTTAATGTCCTCCTCCCTTTCTTCTACCCGGCCCAACGCTCCTCCGCCTTTTCTACCTTTTTACTCCAGCCTCCTCACTTCATCGCCATCGTCCTCTCTCTTTTTCCCTCGGCCCTCCCCCACCTCAGTTTCCCTCTCTCCCACTCCCGATTGCGGCTGCCACATGCTTCCGATGCCCTTCCCACACGCCTCTTCCTCACCCCCCCCCGCCACCACCCGCCGCCTGAAGTCAGCATCCCAGGATCTACTCCACTATCGCTCCAGATTCTCTTTTCACCCTTACCTAAGCATAAAATGGCGCTCTCTTAAAGGCATGCCAAATAAACGCATCGACCCATTCATCCGTCTTTATATCTCGCAAGACATCTTTCCTCCAAACTCTCATATCTCACTCACGCCTCTTCTCCTCTTCCCTATCTCACCATCCATTATTCACATTCCTTTCGGTCTTTATTCATACTTTATTCCCTCCTCTCTCTTTCTCTCCCTCTCTCTCGCTGTAATTCAATCGTGTGGACGATTCAACCATTCCCGAGTGCATTGTACGACGCCAGCAGCCTTTTTTGTACTCAAAAACATTTGTTTGCAATTAAAAATCCTCTTCCACCATAGGACGACAAATTTCTACCCAGAATTAATAACTGTACCAAGGTTAACTTTGACAGTAATTCGGGAAAATTTTCTATCAAAATAAGTTGACTGTCAGTCTAATCGCTTGAATGTCATCATCATTAGTGGGGAAATGTAATGAAAAAGTTAAAGAGAGGCGTTATTTTGCTCTAGTAAGACCTCATTTGGAGTATGCCGCAAGTATTTGGGATCCTTGGAAGAAAATTTGGCAAAAAGAATTAGATAAAGTCCAAAGAAAATCCGCCAGATTCGTTAAAATTTGTTATGATAAGAACACAAATGTGACAGGTCTCTTAGGAGATTTAGGCTGGGAGCCACTTGAAGTTCAAAGAGAACAAGCGAGGCTTAGACTTTTAGAAAGGCTCAGAACAAACACGTTTAACTATGACACTGAAGGAATTATAATGGCCCCACATTACTTGGGTAGATCAGACCACAAAGATAAAATAAGGGAGATAGATTCCAGGACAGATAGGTACAAATACTCATTCTTTCCCCGAACAATCAGAAATCATAATGGTAAGAAACCGAAGTCACTTTAGAAATATAAAAAACATTGAATTTACAAGTCGGAGCAAAGTTAAACACTGCAAAGCTGTTAGGTATACTTTCAGGTGCATGTGTATGTTAGTTGGTAGTATGAGTGTTTGCATGTGTGTGGGGTGGAAGGATTTTTGCATGAATGAATACCATGTTTTGTTGTGGATGCATGAATTTGTGGTTTTTGCATGCGGTTTTTTTTTCTAAATTACGGGTTGTGTCCTAACACCCCTCGCCACACGCGCCCCGCGGCGGCTTGCGGGGTATTAAGTAGATGTGGATGAGATCATTGGCAATTCACCAATTTAAGGATGACTCTGTTCCGTCGTTGTCAGCTTTAAACTATGACGTTTCATGTGGGGTCCCTTAAGTTTGATCTATAATTCTTCCTTCGTCAGAATATCTTACTCTCTGCTACTCTTGAAGTTGTTCAATAAGCCTGTTTCCTTTCCCCTCTACCTTGTTTAGCTACAAGTTTCCCGTTTAGCATAGCTTTGAATATCTCGCTATCACTTAATAATTCCTCCGCTCATTTTTCCTCCATTTCTCGTTTTGAATCCAGCATATTCCACTTCGACTTTAAGTATAAGCAGAAATGATTTTTTAAGAACGTAGATTAGGGCTCTCATATATTTTCCACATCGTTGAAAAAAATCCAAAGGAGGCAGGGAAAATGGATATAGAGCATTCTGATTGGCGATAGGATGTTGATGATTGTGATAGAGGGGAGGATTTCAGGCGGGCGAGGAAGGAGCAAGAATGCTCGTAGGATAGGAATATTTGACGGAATGAAGGTTGGAAAGAAGTGTGCAGAATTAAAGAGGGATTTATTGTATGGTTGGATAAAGGTTTTTGTTTTTTTTAAGAGAGACAAGGGAATTGTCGCCGGAACGTTTGGTAGCTTGTGTTCAACAAAAGCTTATCGTAACTGGTAGATTACCGATATTAAGAATATTTTCCCATTTGTTAATGCGTTGGAAAGATACTCATTGACATTACACGACATATCCTATAAATGAGCGTATATTCTCATTAAAATCAAGGAAATCATAGTTATGCTTTGGTATACCACATTACATTGGAGTAAAAATGCGCTTGTACAAAAAAGTTCCATCAGAAAAATGGTGAAGACAAGCATTCTATATATTTAACGAGCATTATATCCATGCCAATATAAAGAAAGCTCAACCATCCTACTACTCCTCCCTCCTGAATTCCCTCATCCTAGCACATATCTCTTATAATCCTCGCTTTATTCCTATTATTTTCAATACCTCGCCCTCCATCTAGTTCTCTTCATTCTTTGCAACATCTCATAACGTGGAAGTGGAAAAATGGCTATCAATAATTCAAAAGTAAATAATATTATTATGTCTTTTTAACCTCGTTAATAGTCATTGAAATTTAGTGAAGGAGACTGGATCAGTTTAATTTCCAGAGATTTATAAGAAGGACCTATGAACGCTCATTCAAGAAAATTTTCAATATTTACACCTAAGAGAAATGCAAAGAAGTAAAAGCTATAAGTCACTTAAAAGATGATAAAAATACTTTAAATCTGTAAATCTAAATATATTTTTTAATTATTTTCTCTACTTATTAATTTACTGTTACAAATTATAGTAAATCAATTTAGTAAGAGCCCAGAAAGTTTCCATGATCTTGAATATTATGAACCAAACCAATGCATGAAATTGGTATTTGGCATATATATATGGGCTCTTACTAATTGGTTTACTTGTAAGGATATTAAGAAAAGACAACTTTGATATGGAGCGTAGCTATGTACGGCGCGGAAACGTGGTCATTGAAGCAGGAGGATAGACGTAGACTGGAGGCTTTTGAAATTTGGGTGTGGAGAAGAATGGAGAAGGTGAAATTGACCGAGAAGAAAACAAATGAGGAAGTACTTAGTATGGTGGGCGAAGAGAGGGATTTGTTAGGAGAAATCCTAAGGAGGCAGGAAAAGTGGATGAAGGGGAGGGATTGAATTGAGGGGAGAATGTTATATATATATATATATATATATATATATATATATATATATATATATATATATATATATATATATATACGTAAAACTCGCAATGTTTCATTTTTGCGGTTAACACCTTCCTGGTTTTACACTTTGGCGTTGTTTAGGTGGAATATTGTGTTATGATAGCAAATGTTACGTATCTAAACCACTGCACGGCATCCATATGTTTTTACACCAATATATTATTGCTCCTAAACTGATTTCACCAAATTATAAATTTAGCAGTCAGTCGAAAAAATTATCTCCTCTGTTAGGTTCCACACGGTATGTGTGTCTAAATTATATTTTAAATCATATTATTTTCAGCTACAATTTCATTAAATGACTGCACGATTTATAGCCTTTATATTCTACTATTCAAAATAAATACCTGAAAATAAAACAGGTTAACTAGTATTAAAAACATGACCAGCATGTCTAAACATTTGCTCTTCATACATAATGGCTATATTGCAGTTTTATTCTTGCTAATCACTAAAAAATTAAAATGAACCGAAAAGTTATTAATGAGTACATATTTATATTAAAATCTTGATAACTTCCAAGTGTCAATATTAATCTTAATATCTTAAAATAGTGGAATGTTTTTACGGCTCGACTATTTTGAATTGGTTCTGGGGAAATGCTTGCCTCATTTTTAAGGAATAAGAAAAATATGAAACGACATAAGCCGCTACACCTAAATAATACTTTTAATTCTTTCTGCTTACAGTTTAATACAGAATACATCCAAATCCAACAATTCGATACCTACTATATTTCTTGTAAAGTCAGCCTCATAAGGCAACAAACGGCTTAAGTTCAAAAGAAAGTGGCTATGAGACTCTTAAAAGTTTTGCTTATGGTGGAATTCTCAATTTCAAGAGGCCAATTAAGTTTTCATCCGCTTTCAGATGACAATGCTCTTACTGGATTTTTGAGCGACAGAGCTGGTTAATGACGAATAAAATGAAATATTTTATATAATTTCAAGCAGCCGGTGCTACTGAAGTAACTAATTCCAAACGATTAAAGCTAAAGTTCTACTTTCTGGAAGTATTAAATCTTGAACATATAGTGAAATTAAGAGGGAGAAATAAATAATGATACTTCTCTTACGATATATATATATATATATATATATATATATATATATATATATATATATATATATATACACATATATTATCATCATCATCAGTATTTCATCCCTAGGATTTGTTTACTGCAATTCTCCATTCTACTCTATTTAATGTCAATGCCTTCAATCCTAGATACCCTCTCTGCTTTACGTGCTTCCTAATTCATACATATATATACAGATAAACATATATATGTATATACATAATATATATAGCAATAATTGCTATATATATATATATATATATATACCTGTTTATATAGCATCGAAGTGAGTTACGTTTATATAAGTGCAATGCCTTATGTGTACTATTTTTAATTGCTAGTGTGCCTCTTGAATATATATATATATATATATATATATATATATATATATATATATATATATTTATATATTTATATATATAATTATATATTTACATATACATATATATATAATTATATATAAACATGTGTGTATATAAGGAACGCAGTAGTCCAGGGGTAGAGTTCGACTACCGACCGGAGGGCCTTGGTTCGATTCCCGGGCAAGCCTCTCTGGGCACCCACAGCTACACCCAACAATTCTACATACAAGTTTCATTTTTTATCTACTCCTCGAAATATTCTGCAAAACCTTCCTACTTAGCGTACTAAATTGGAGCTTTTACAGTTTTCATCCTCTGTATTCAGATTTTGTCATTACATTAAACCATTACTACTTAAAATTAACTGATGCAAATGTGCGCCACTTATGAGACCTGTTAGTATATTTATATTTTCATTAATAGTAGTGGTTATAAATGCTTTCTTTATGCTTAATTTGATACCTTAATTCTATTAATTATTGCCCCTTGCAAACAAATTGCTATTGTTAATGCTTGAAGAACTCCGCCCCTTACTATTTACACTTTAATACACTAGAGCTTAACTTTACCTTCCCTCCACTGGAAAATACCATAATTTTCGATGCACTACTTGTATTATTCTTCATTTTTATCTCATATGCCTCATGTCGTTCCTGTTTGACCGTATTGGTAATCATTATAATGATACGGATACAGAAATTTTACCAACTGGGCATTTAGATATTATTACACATTATCAAATAAAATAAAATCTCATAAATATATAATCATTTTTGTTAACTCATTAAAATTTTTGAATTAACAGTATTCTAAGTATTTTTTTCTTGTTCCGAACTGTCACGAAAACAAGGAATATTTAACGAAAGTATGATGTTGTTGTGCGCCATACCAACATATTTTCATTCAAGCATTATTTACAGTGATTGAGTCGAAACGCCAGAGTAATTTTTGCAATTGGCGATGTAATATGTCTAATTATAAATCTAAAAGTTGTTATTCCATAGAAACACAAAGAAAACGGAATGAAACACTTAAATTTAATTACCAGATTTTGATATTCTTATGTATATCCATATTTATTTCTAAGTAAATGTTGAAGTATTACCAAACCCAAAAGGTTATGTATTCATTGAATTCCAAAGCATCATCACACATTCTTTAAATTGTCTTCAACATCGACAAATATTCTGAATCCTTTTCTCTAGGCTACCTTTCCTTCCCCGCTCTTTTCCTTGAAAATACTTTTTCTCTCTAACTGTTTAACCTCGATTTTTTTTGCCTTCCTCTCACCTCATTATTCCTCCGAACATTTTGCACTAAGCGTAACATTACCAATGAAATTATCATTGCTCTTTCTCTTCCTTAACTACAAGTCAACTCTTCTTCACTAATTCCCCGTCCGTAGCAGTACATAGGAACGATAGAATTCAATTTCCGATATTTTGTTTTCTCTACCATGTGAGATGATATACCCGGCTAACATGGATCTCATAATGGTTGGCGGGAATTTTGTGGACTGAGGTTTTAAATAGCGTTTAATATCTTAAGTGCACCTAAAATTTATACATTTAATTATTTGTGCATTAATAAACGTTTTTCTCGGGAAAACAGGTTTAACCTCAATCATATGATTTAGTAGACTGTTCATAGGATTAGGAAAATTAGACTTTAGGAAAGGACATTTGGAAAATGTTGGTGGGCCTTCATAATCCTGTGAAAATAAACTCCAAAGAAAGGTTGTGTCGCAAGGGAATTAGTATAGTCTAAATGTTCCGGGTGAATGTTTTGCTTTCAGTGCTGTAAAAGTTTAGAATAATATGAAAGTATACCTACCAATATTTTGCCCTCGTATCGTTTATTTACAAGAAAAAAAGGCGTAGGATAATATTTTTCTACAGTCACTCAGAAATTACCATATTCATCCTAAGAATGCAAACTAAAAATTCCTGAAAAACACCTGAAACATAATGAAATGATAATATGGACATTTGGAATTATCCGCGAGTGGAAAGCTTTGCTATCAATATTCATTTTCGCCGAATTATACAAGATTTCCTGAAAACGGCGTATCTGTAAACATAATGTTTTGATTAATTTTACTTTTCACGAATTTCCCTTTCATTGTCAACGGTTTTCGACCAGCAGAAACCTTGTAGAGCTACGGCAAAAAAGATTATTAGTAGTTGGCAATGAAATAATAAGCACTGCAAAATATTCAAAGGCGTTGTAGTAGACGTTGCATGATAACTACGACACATGATTAGTGAAATGCATTTGTTAAAATATTTCCAATTATTCGAATGATTAAAATTTTACCACCGTTCCGTACAGTAGGATATATGAAAGCGAATTACTTTACATTTATATTTAAGGTGGATGATAGAGGTTAAATTCTAATAATTTAAAGAGATCAATTTAAATAGGGAATAGTCAATGTTTTCTTACAAAAGTGGATTATTAGGATATTTTTCTTCCCTGGTAAATCAAAGAAAATACTAAATGAATTGAGCAAAGGGAAGGATCACATCCTTAAGACTAATATTGTTGAACAAATTTTATCGTAGTTTTTCAATACCAAATGTAAAATACAGATTATTTATTTCCAAGCTATTTTATAAAACAAATTGAGAGACAGTTGCTTTGATATCCATTGTAATGCACGAAGAAAGAATCAAAAAGACTGCGTTTCCACAGAAAAACAATTATTACTCTCAATGAGTTTTTCTACGCTGTAGCATCATCTGAACTTGTCAAATTTTCTAAAAACATCATCCTCGGAATCAATTTTTTTCTTTACAACCAGAAATTCTTTAAACATTTTTGGCAAGTTATCTGCCTTTCTACAGCTTATGGTTAATCTTGGAAGTTATATTTTTAATTCAGTGAATGAAACCCAGCCTGAATGAAGACACGCTCATAGTTGGCATACATTCTTCTACACAAATTACTAGCAATTTCACCCCGACATTTTTCACAAGAAAATTACTTGCCAAAACACCGTCCCCAAGATCAGTTAATACATGTAATCTGCCCCCACCATTAATAAAATGAACAACACCCATGAATGCCATAATCCCGCTTGGGTAAAGGAATTATAAAAAAAAGCGATCTCGTATCCACTTCCGCCGGCGAATGATATTAACGGTTAATCCCCACGGATTTCCTGATACCATGGTCTAATTCTCCCCACTCCATCTTTCCTGATTGACGGCTGAGAGATCGATTCCATAGCGATATCCCTACCCTACCCCCCCCGTACCCCGTTCTCCAACGTAAGTCCCTCTCCACCTCGCAAAATCTAGGTCAGTGTACATCACACCGTTGCCACCGTGACGGAGGAGGCAACATTGCAAGGCAAGCATTGCAAGGGTCTCGCGCGCCACTCTGAGCGTCAGACTTCGGGGCACACATACTATATCATTCAAAAACACACGCAAACCGACACGCTCTCCCCTGCGAACTCTCACACAAGGAGGTACTTTTCAACCATCGCACCCCCGCAAACTCCTCTCGAGGTCCGTCATTTTCTTTCGCTGACACAAGCAGCCTTTCCACGCGTACCTACCAGTTCTCGGTGAAGTTCCGTCTCTCGATCCACGCGGATGGAGATGGCTCGGGAAAAGCTATTATATGCAGAGATGCACTCTTTCCGAAGGCACGCTCCCAACACATGGGATCGCTGTAACTTCTCAACTGAGCTCATTAAAAGTGATGAATTTGTGATTAGACTGCTCCTGGGTAAGATGGTTCAATTAAAACAGTAATCACGTAATGCACTCACTAGAAATGTCAATCAAACGGCCAATTTATATTTTGTAAATTATTTCATAGTTCACTCAGTGGAAGGATTTCCTTGCTGGGATAATGTAATTTTCCTTGTTCCAACCTAATTATCAACCCGAGTTTGTAATGATATCTTGTCATCTTCCAAATGTTTCCCGTCCTTCGCCCGATTGCATTAATACCTTAAATTACACGTGTTTGCACGTATTTCAGAGCTTTAAAACTCATTTGGCTTCGTGATATATTATGTTTAATCAAGGAAATCGATATAAAATGTAAATTTAAAAAAATAATCTGTGAAGAGTCTTAAAAGATAATTAATCACGATTAAATACGTAGGTGCAATGAATCCGTTAAAATTAATTCATCAATGGACTATCGTTTATGACCAGATGGCTTTCGGATTCCCTCTGCGTTGGAGCATCAGGATGATTCTGAGCGTAAGGAACTCGAAGGCCATCGAATCTTCAGCAAATCACCGTGGAAAGCTTTGTAGAACTGTCTTATGGCAGGAATGAGGTTCAGACTAGTTTTACCCAATAACAATAATAAGTATCTTATTATACGAAGCTGAAGTTGTTGATATTAGTGATTATTTCATCAGATGTTTATCGTATGTCAATGCAACAGTTTCAGAGTATAAAAATCGTTCACCTTGACCGGGATACGACCCCGGATCCCTCAATGTCCTGGTCAAGGTGAAGGATTTTTACACCCTTAAATTGCTCCATTTTAATCCAAATTTAGTAGAGGACTCCGTTAAAAGTTAGTTTCACGGTATTTCCCGCAGTTTCTTGGAATTTATCGGATTTCATTTAAATGTTTTATCGAATACCTTTTGAATCTTCGATGAATTGCACAATAATATTGACATTATGCAATTAACTCTCAAATACTGCTAGCTTTAAAAAAGAGTCAAATTAGGAAAATTGTGGCTGGACAAAGCGAATACGATTTCAAAAACAGGCTTGCCATTTATGTAATTGGCTAATAATAGCGCACATTTCAAGTAATTGTTTAAATGCCATTATTTTTTTATTCATTAATTATTTATTTCATGTATTCAAAGAAAATATTTCAAATGTTGACACAGAAATCATTTTTCTATAATACCTCTTGTAACAGGATGATACGTACATTAAAAAAAAAGCTCTTTTAATTTTGCACGCAGGCTAAATAGCAGTTGGGAAAAGGAATTAATACATTTATTAAGAGCAATTTAAATGGCAAATATTGAAAAAGGTATTAAACAACATTTTTATGTTATAAGACCACGATACTCATTATTAAATTAGTACTAGTAAGCACGTATTAACATTGTGACTTTTAATTAGTAATTTACATATTAGGTAATCGCATGAACGTATAGATTACCAATAATTAAAGAGAACTTGAAAAATAGTCTCTTTTAATGTACTTTCTCGGATTTTGAATTTATGATGCATTATTATATAACACTGCTTTTGAGTTTCTAAAAAGTTGTCACAATTTTTTAAGTAGCATATTTGTTGGTCACCGTCAAGGTGACCAACATTTGTTACCAACCATTTTTGGAAATTTATGTTAATATCATTCAACGGTGTAGAGATTTGAATGGATTTTTGCTCCTTATATTTTTAAGTGTATATATATATATATATATATATATATATATATATATATATATATATATATATTCACATTCATATTTCTCAAAGAAATTTCCGCGGAGCGAGTGGATTTCATTCCATTAACGGTGGATGGAACAAACAATCGACGGCCGGGGCACATCGCACCGTAGCTTTATCCGATCGCCCTTTGTTTTGAATCCGTCTCAGATATTGGGCTAAAGATATCTGAAAAAGAAATTCATTCACAGAGCCCGCCCTATATGTCTCCCTGTTTGTGGCCCGAACAATTCCGTTTCGTTTTTATGGCCAGGGGTTCGGTTCGTTCCGAAAATGTGAATATTTTTTTGTGGAAAGATTGTGATATATAGTATGTTGTGTGGGGTTGGGTTTATGAATGTAACAGACGGTGGAGGAGAGGTTGTGTGTGAGAGAGAAAAGGGATCTTCCTTCACATTCGCTCAGTCGTGTCACACCCCTTTTCCATTCCCGAATAAACCCTCTTCCCGACCCTCCCAGCCCCGTCCTCCGTGTCCTTCAGTGCATCTACCGCTTTCACACCCTCTTCCTCTACGCCATCCGCACGCTCTCTTCGCGGTCTTTCAACCCCCTCCACCCCCCTCGCACATACCCCCACCTGCCGGCCCGTACCCATCTCCGTAGCACGCGCAAACCGTTACGATTTCTTTCAGTTTTATTTTTTTTTTAGAAAACATCCATAGCTCGGCTCAATAAATCCTTTCATATATCTCTCTTTCTCTCTTTTCCCCTCTCTCGTCTCCGTTTCTTCTCTATCCAACTCTTTCCCGTTTCACACCCGTCATTCCTCTTCACGTTTTACGCGAGCTACGCAACAGCTTCACGGAAAACCTCGACCTTCCTCTTGATATCGAAATGAACTTTAGGTCCGCCATCCATTCCGTGCAGGGAATTGGGACCCCGCTCCTCTGTTTTTATGTACTTTCCTCACTATTCAGTTTCAGTGGGTCAAAACGCCTAGCCTTTTTATTTCTAGTGCTGCGTGAAAAGGGTAGATGGACCCTATTTTGTTTGTTCTGCATTCTAGCTTGGGTTTACGAACAAGATAGTGTGGATATCTACTCTGCGGAATGTATCATCTACACGAAGCGTTGTAAGCGATGAATCTCCTTTGCTTATACTAGTTGCATATTCAAAAATTGGCTTATAATGTGTCTTTAATGAGTTATTCCATGGCAAAATGAACTCTTCCATGGTTTTTTGTTTATCATTGGTGGACCGCTATGAGTATTTTCGTTATAAACTCAACTAAATACATGGTACCCGTCAGTAACTCTTTATCAAGGCATACATGTTAGATGTAAAGTTTTTAATTAAAGGTATGTAAGTTCTCTAATTAGTTCCAGCTCAATGTGATATGATCCTGCAGGGACTTTGAGATGGCCTTTGACGACTCTAGACGGTTTTACTCGATGATTAAGTAACGAGAAATGTTACACCCCTGAAGGTTTATTTGTTTGAGAAAAGAATTTTAACTGCGAGGCGTATTATAAGCATGACCGTGATAATTAATAAATAACAAAATAAAATAGATTAACAAAATAAAACCCTGAAACTAAAATTGAACTAAATTACTTTAGTATTTAGTATGTAACCAGAGGTTGCCTTGGTTTCGCAATTCATTGTCTTCTTCGAGGCTATACTATCATCAGTTGGGACATGTCCCATTCATTTCCTTCCATATATATCAGTTTCCTAGTCACGTCCTAAAATGTAAACTCCTTGCAGAGTACAGAGCATACCCAATATCCAATGCCAGGAAAAATTTTCTCATTCCCCTGATTTCTGTTGAAATCTCTCTTTACTCAAAGATACTTTTACTCCATCCTATGAGTCCTGAGACATCTGAAAAGCCTTTCAATCACTCTCTGGTTGATCAACAAACATTCTGAAATTCCCTTCCATTCACCATTGAAACGGCATAGCCCGGGGCCATCGCCATTCGATGGAGTGGTTTAGTACATTAGTACACGGTTCAACGTGTATCACTGTACACCAGATCGTCAGTGCATTCATTTCTTCAGTTTTTACTTGAATTATCATGCAAATAATATAATAAAAAGTCTTATTCTAATCGCCTACGTTGAAAATCAATGGAATAAACTTACGCTATTAATTTTCAACGCAGGCGATTGATATTTTTACTCTAAAACTAATGAATAATTCAATTAACATTACATCAATTTTCAATTGAATGCACAACATTTTTAACCTGATTTTGCTGCAATAAAACATTAAGTTTAATCATGCATCTTAATATATATCTCATTTCACTTTATCAACAGCATTATCAAATCCAATTCAGTGCATTAATCTTTTTTAGGTTCAGCCATGATTCCGACAATTTCGATCAAGTGTTCCTTTTTTGATGAAAAGAAACTCTCTCATTTTAGTCACTTAATTGCTAATATTAAAATTTCAATCAACAATTTTATTTCATATCAGGGTGTATTTAAATTACACCCTCGCTTGTTTTCATTTCATCTAAATCGAGCTCGAGTGGAGTAAGTGCCTTTCGCTATTAATTTCAATGAATAAAAACATCTCCTTAGATTTAACAGGAGTCCAAAAATAAAACTTTGCCTCAGGAGTACACGTATAGTAGTGAATGGAGATTATAGTAGAATGACAAATGAATGGTGTTTGAAATAATGGTGTATTTCACTGCTTTAATTCAAGACTATGATTCATTTTCAGCTACTCGGTTAAATTTCTTTTAATTGGTGCTTACCTTGGGTGGGAGACTTTTATTTTAAGAAGTAACAGAATTTGAATAACCACATAATTTTTCACCGTGCGTGGTAGAAAATGCAGTGATATGATAGCTCATCTATCATAGATCTAAAATTACCATGGCGAAAATAAAATTGTATTAATCATATATTATAAATAAAATTGCATTAATCATATTAGTATCTTTGACATGAGGAAAAAGAAAATATTTTTAACAGGGATCGTTAGGCAAGAGTAATGTGGTAGGAGATAAAAGGGTGACCGAGTAATGGTAAGGGAAAACCTTAAAACATCGATTCAATCAAGAATTCGTCTAGAACCGAAGATTTTTCATTTGTCACAAAGATAAATTAACCCCTATGACCCCATGACAAATTTGAATTTATTTGAAATCTTAATCCTCTCTAGTTAAAACTCATGACGAAATTTGCCGAAATCCTCAGATCTATTTCAATACTAAATTCAAGAATACCTATGTGAAACAATAGAATTGCGCCAGATGCACTAACGTCACTTAAATAACATAATTTCATTGTCACTACTAAATGGTCAATCAGTTAAAGTGCTCTCATTCTCATCGCAACTCGATTTCAGCGAAAAAAAAATATTTCAATAATCAAGGTGCCAAATTTAATTCCAGCAATGGAGTTCAAGTGTTTCACAGAGTTATAACTCTTGAACTCCTGCTGGGCCTACGAGTTTTTCCTTTATGGCTACGTGATTGCACCTTTTCCCCGAAATGCGACCGCTTCAGTACTGCACGATCAACAAACCCACGCTCTCCAATCGTTCCACTCACGTCATCTTTCCTCCATCGCACGAAACCCTTAACCGGGGCAGGCCTCTTGGAACCAACCCACTCCCGTATTCCGCCATTCCCTCGACCTCCCTCTCCACTCCCCATACCCTTCCCACACCACCCGAATCCCCACCTGAAACCCAACTGAACTCACATCTCTTCTAAGCGATTACGCTCAGGAGAAGGGGACAACTACTCCATACACGCACTATACGGTTACCCCAGAATTTTCCTCTTTTCCGCATTGCCCTTTTTTTTACACCCTCTGCTTTTCGTGGTATTTCGTTGGTTCATCACGTCCTCCGGTGATTCTAGTGCCTCTTCCCTTGGCTTCGCTTGAGAGTGATAACCAAGGCAGAAAGGCGGAAAGCCTCCCAAATCAAACTTTTTTTCATGTTGAATGGAAAAATATTCGTTAGGATACAGAGTGAATCGGAAAGAATTTGGTCGCTGATAAATAATTTGTCTTCTTCTAAAGCGAGTAAATGTCTGAATTTAACACTGGATCTAAGATACATCCTACAACCAAACTTTCTGAACCAGAGTTACTTGAAAATGAATGCAGTTGCTATTTTAGTTGCGGGATATACCAGAGGTTTCTTCCATGCGTAAAATGAAATGAACGTTGGTGCATTATAATTATTAGGTCACATTTGGAGTACACGGTAATTATTTGGGATACAAGGGAGTGAACATAATTTCCAGAATTTTGAAAGGTTTAAGGATGATTTGAAAGAGTTGTATCAATTTTTTCCGAGAATACTGTACTTGTGTTGGAGGTATTAGGTTCGAAGCCACTTCATTCAAGAAGATAGTTGACAAGGCTTTACAAAATTAGAGGACACCTGCATTTTCTTGACACGCTGAGGGAATTATTACGGCACCAAAATGTATCCGTAGATTCCACCACCGAGATAAAATTAGTGAGATAAACACTTTCACCGATAGATTAAAGCACTCGTTCCACCCTTGTAATCATAAAAAAATCAAATCCAAGCACACCAATATATTTAATTAAAGAAAAAACTATAATGATTAAGTTAACAATTGTATCATGTACATGTTTATAGGCTTGTGGGTGTACGTGTACGATTATTTTCCGCAATATATATATTCAAATGCATTTACGAATGCATGTATTTATGTTTATCTATGGTTAGCTCACTCAAATCCCCTTTCGCACGTCCCACCGGCGGCTTTGCGGTCTATGTTCTTCATATAAGAGATACACTTTACTGCTGGTACTTCAGGAAGAAATTCATAATGAACAACACCTTCGACTTCAAAGAAAACCAGGAGCATGACTTTGATTTTCGATTGGCTTTTTCTTGATTTTTTGGTTTGATTTAATCCACTTGAAAACGGATGTTTTCTTCAGAGCATAATCACCTTGAACAGCTGTCAACATTTCAGTAATTACTTTATAACTTTTACCGAAATTCACCAAAAAACTTGATGTTGATTTGTTGCTCCTTGATTTCATCAATTTCCATTTTCGACAAACAGCGAAAACAAGGACAATAGAAACTAGCATAACTGGCACCATACGCACAGCTCGACGATCCGACGGCTCATTGGGTCTCAGGCAACTACGTAGCTCCGCTAGTGCGTGCGTCTAGAGTCCTCGTCATGGCCACCAGATCGCACCTGTCCACGTATTTATTGGATGGACCTCATAGATGTAGACATACCTGGCAGGGGAAATCGAATGGAATGCAGAATTGAGGGATACACGCATCTTACTTGTTCTCTCATCCACTGGTTCCTACCAAATAATCTCCCTGAAGGCAATAATTGAAAACGAATGATACCTGATAGGCACAAGATAAATAGGATATTTTTCATCCTTGCAGAACGTATTTTTGAAATATTCCTAAGGAACGTATTACCAAACCATTTTCCAGATTCAGGAATTAAGGTGAAAATGAGATGAAACGGCAGATAATAGTTGTGCTATGCAAATAATAAAATAAAAACTATTAGTAGTTGTAGGGAAGAAGAGTTGTTATGAAATTTATCTAAGATTTAATCATCTCCACTTGCACTTTTCTTTAAAGACGATTTTTCTTGAAGCAATTTTGCTGATAAAATGAGATGGATAAACTGTATAGTATCCGCCGTCACTTTGTGGAAACGATTCATAATGAATAAGAAATACTTGGTTTTTCCACACAAACTTTATTTTTACGACCGGGTTTCGACGAGGATCGTCATCATCAGGTCCCTGATGATCAGGACCTGATGATGACGATCCTCGTCGAAACCCGGTCGTAAAAATAAAGTTTGTGTGGAAAAACCAAGTATTTCTTATTCATTATGAGATGGATAAAGGTTATGCCTACAAGTACTCAATTATTATTAAAATAAAGGAAATATTTTACGGGGAGAACCCAGAAATTATTACTCCGTTCCAAATTAGCTATTTAAAAAGGACCTTAAATAACGAAAGAGAGTAAAGAATAAATACAGAAAAAAGAGAAACAGCATTTCAAACCTTGTAAAACCTCTCCCTAAAATAATAAATGAAGAAAAAATATTCGTTCCACAATAGAATCATCCGTTTTCAAAAGTTTAAATAAAGATAATAAAATGGCCTTAGCCGAGAAAACTTTAATTAGAGAAACCAATAATTAGAAAGAGATGTTGATACGTATATTCTTGGTGTAAATAATAACCCATTTCAAGGTGACCATTTTAGCATGTATTTGTGATATTAAACAAAGTTACTTTGGTTTTTACTTTAATATTTCAAACATCAAAAATGATTTAGCATTTAAAAGTAGTCACCAGTCTCTCCTCATATTATTTTAAAAAATTTTGCAATTGCCATTTTGCAAACTAAGTAAGTTGCAAAATGGCAATTGCAAAAAAAATTAGGTGTAGGCGTTCGATAGGCATAGAAATCCCGAAATGGCGAAAAAAAAACAACTTTACAAGGAACTTGTATAATTTTACTGTACTGCATCACGAGAATGTGCATTCTTTTGAAAGCTTACTGCTAATTGGAAATGAAACGACTTTCACGTATTACTACTCAACTGCAAACTTCTGTTTCTAGATAATGCTTTTCTTAAAATTGGAGACGTAAGTGAATGCTACCGAGCAATTCCCTTTAGGATGAGCATTGAACTTGTCAAATAATTCGTGGAAATAAAATTACAGTGACTACTAGAGAACGATAGTAAACATAAAAACTTGTGAACTTTTGAGAGCGCAACATTGAGATATTGAAACCGCAGTAAATGGGAACTACCTCTATGCCGACATCACATTCCCTCATTTTTCTACAAATGCTAAATAGAGAGGATTGTCTTCTATTCTTAACGATATATTTGTATAAAATGTCACAGATAATACCAACTGAGGGTTATCGTGTTCACGGTAAATTTACGGAAAGGCGATACAGTATGCCATTTATGTAATATTCGCATTTATTTATCTCTGCCGTTTATTTTTCCTTTGAAGTAGAAGAAAACGGTTTCAGAACAAAAGAATAATACGAGATGAGAAAACAATTGAGCATTACTGAGACGAGGGTTCACTAAGAAATACCTGGCTCAAGTATCAAAACAGGTTTGAGAAATCCGACGTTATATAGAAAGAAGCCAATTACAGTTCGTTATGGTTGGTGATAGTTTCACATAGGGCGTCATAAATTCCCACAGTACCATGCGTGTGTGTGTATGAAGGGGGAATGGCCGGGGATGCGGATTCAGATTTCATTTTAGTGGCTATGAAATCTAATTTAAATTGAAAAAAAGGTTGCAAAGGGAAAAGAGCGTAAAAGAAGGTGGTAGAAGCTTTAGCTGGAATCAAAAGGAAATAATACCAAGAAGCGGTTAATAAAATTCTAAATGAGGATAAGAGGACGGGGAATTTAGAGGGGAGATCTTAAAGGGGGAAAGACAAGAACTGCAGGGAAAACTGAGGAAAAAAATTAAATGGAAAAAATTCATAAAAACACGGGATTACAGGAGAGATGTTTAAGAAGATGGAAGATAGATGGAAATGGAAGACTTCAACGCGTAGTCATGAAAAGAAAGGCACAGAGACGATAAAATAAGCGGAGAAACCGATATGGCGAAGCAATAGTGATGTGGAAATGGAAAGTGGTGAGATGATACGAAAGTAATACGGAGAATTAAAAAGGCGGGCGCGTTAAATATAATGGGGGAAATGGAAAAAAAGGGAATAAAAAGTATGATACATTATTAAATCCAAAAGTAAAGATAGAATTGTTATAAATTGAACCCAAAGATATATAGGTTAGGAGTAAAATCGTGGAAAAACTTAATCATAAAATTATAAGAACTTGGCTGCATAAAGAAAAGATATGACTTGGTGGCGGTCTCTTTAGACTGCAGTTACAAAATAGATGTACTGGAAATCTCCTAGGACAACGTAGGTGAATGACAAAATTGGAAAGATAATATCCCCAAAAAATGACACAGACCTTCAGGAGACTCTTTATGGGCTCATATATGAGAAAGGAGTTTGGCCTGGAGATTCAGGTGGTTCAATTTTAATTCCCATTTCCAAAAAGAGTAACTAAGCCATATTCACTTGAATTAAGCTCCGAAGTGGAACAGGTACTGCTGAGTATAATGAACTGAAGATATATTGAGACCAACAATTACCTAGGAAAAAATCATTTTGCGTCTAGGAAGGGAATTTAACCCTACATTACGGAGGTGTACTTCATATGAGACTCAGGTCGTTTGTTATCGGACATCAAGAATATATATTTTTTTAAATTACGGAAATGATTATTTTAGCTAAATTATGTTTTAACTTTTTCAATATTCGTATGAAACGCAAGGCATTCAAATATGTACTAAATAAATTAAAAACACAATAGTTGATGCTATCTATTCAGTCATCTCAAGTCTATGGAATCTCCGTACAGACAGTTATTTTATTCCAACTATTGTTTTTTAAATATTGAACGCTCCTGGAATTAGTCATTAACACGAAATGCAGTATACATAGAACTTGTTTTACGACCCTTGCCATTGCATATTTGTGATCAGAAATATTTTTCAATTATCTGGTTTTACCTGACCACTTTCTCTACTTCCTCAACATTCGGAGTTACATATTTGCAACATGTGCATAAATTATTAGAGGAAAGATTTTATGATTCTGCAGGAATATTAATTAGAGATTGTACGATCTCAATGGATAAGTCTTTCAAAGAGAACATTATTAACTCATAATCTGTGAGTAAATATTTAGTCTAAAGCAAAATAATACGTGATTTTTACATCCATAATATTCATAAAGAAAAAACATACAAGAGGCGAATGCCTATAGTTACATCTATATCTACATAATACCCCGCAAGCCGCCGCAAGGGTGTGTGGCGGGGGATGTTAGGTCACCAAACGTAAAAAGGAAAAATACCACATGCAAAAAAAAACACGGAAAATTACACCCTGAGCAGCGCACACACTCATGCCAAAATCCCTTCATCCAATACTCATGCAAACACATATACGAGTTACTGGCTGCACTGTAATTTTTACATCATAGGCCGCCGGTGTCTATTGCACATTTGATGGGATTGTATAAGGAAATATTTTTGGAAATGTATTATTTTCTGATACGTTGTCATCGTGATCAAAAATGGAGACCGACAGAGCGCATTCACTTTTCTCGGTCCATTCTTGGACATATAGGTATTCTTAACTTTTATCCTGTATTCTTAACTTTTTTGCAAAACCAACCGAAGTAGATTTTATATACGAGCCTCCCGTATCCTCGTACCTCCCCTTAGCATTTTTTAATTGCTAATAGAATTTCTCTTTCATTCTGTCCTATTCATGCCGCTGCGGTATTACTTTTAGCCAATAGCTTAGGGCAGGTGATACCTCGTGTACCAGTTATTCATCGCAATTTTACATTTAGGAATTATCACGGCTCAGAATCTAGAAATTGGTTAGATAAGCTTTCCAAAACAGATGATAGCTTAAACACTGTTTCACAAGACCCCTCTACGAGTTCTTATCAGCATACTATTCTTACCAGGTAAAAAGACTTTCCTGGCAAAAATGTTCATACCGTTTTGATTATGTTTGTTTGGAATGTAGTCTAAAACTTTTTTTTCCTCGGTGACATTAATTTTTTTGTTTTCATTTTTTGAGGTAAGTTCTAGCGTTAAAGGCTTTACTTTATTTTAAATACTGAATCGCTGAATTGAGAATTACTTATCACAGCAAGTTTATCAATTTTTTCTCCGTATATTTGCATATCCATACACGTATATCTAAAGATTACATTTACATTATTAGCTCAAACCAGAATAATATGAAACTTTTATAATTCTACAATGCTTAATAATCATATTCCTAATTTTTCCAGGTCACCATAACTCCGGTGATACCCAGATCAGTCGGTAGAAAAAAAATTAATCAGTACTCTTTAAATTTTTCCAGAGCGATATTTTCGATACTATACTTAATAATGAAACAATTATAACATTTTTCCACTACATATTGATAAATCACTCAAATCATTTCGATGTACTTTATCATATTCACCTTAAGATAGTGCAGTACTCGTACATTGAACCCGATTGTGTCTCTGTGCTTGCTCTGTGCGATCTCCCTCGATTGCCGATTTGGGAATTACATCATCTTATTGTCCATTTTCCGTCAGATGGTAAGTTTTAACCTACTCTTATTTCAGTGTGTCGTTACGTTCGATTTCTTGTTATTGTTGATCCTAGTGAAAATGTGTATTTTTACCTGAACTTTTATACCATTTATTCCTTCGGTTGGTTTTCCTGTATCTCTTCGTTCTGAGAGCGTTCGACGTCTGACGACATGAAGGTGGGCCATAGGATATTTCAGATGATTGTAATTTAAAAAATATTGCTTTCAATTGATTGTATGGATCATTTACATTGGCGTACTTGCGGACCAAATTTATGAAAAAATGCAAGAATATGAATCCGATTTCTGGTATATTATTTCGTCCATGAAAGAACATATGGTCAGCGCAGAGAGACTATGAAATATAAACATAAATGAAGTGTTCTTCCGAGTTCCTCTTCCCGAAATACAAGGACCTATTCTGGGATGCAAGTCCTGGATATGTATTTGAATAAAAATAGCTCCAACCGGGGAACTCGGATACGCAAATTTTAATAAATCAGAGGCTTTCCACGTTCTCATCTTCGATCGGATGATAACAGTACACATAGAATGAGTAATAGTGCAACGTACGTATTTGCAAAAAAACGACATTACTTTGACCCAACTTACTGGAGTTTTCGTGAAATAGGGTCATCTCCAGTCACGAGAAAGAAACTGAAGGCCTGGAAATATTGGGAGAAAAGTTCGAAAAGTCAATTCTCTTTACCGCCAAATCATATAAATCCTCGGATAAATCTGATGCAATACTATCCAATTTGTCAGCGTAAGAAGAAAATGCATTTGAGAGCTGTCGTTAGTGGAGAGTAAAATGATAGTTCAACTTATATAGTTTCATACGGTAGTTGATGCAACAAAAAGTTTGTTGTAAACCTGTTTAATCAATTAAATGAAAAAATAAGGATGTAAGAAAGAAAAATTGAGGAAAATGGAAATTTATATTTTATATAATTTTTTTATTCGTTTATTTATTAAGGTAGCACTTTATGACAAGTTACAAAAAATAGTTGAAGAGGCACGTTTTTTTATTAGGACAATATATTAGTTTCAAGAGATAGTTTTGAGTTGGCAAGAAAGAGTGGTAAACAAAAGAGGCTTTTTGAATAGTATGATTGGGGAAACCTAATATGATGAAAATGAACATATATTACAATAAAATGGATGTTAGATAGTAACCGTTTCTTTGTGTCCGGTAGTAAGACGTGATTACATGCCAATCATGTACGATCGACTTCACATTTAACTGTAATATCAAGAACGAAACGAGAAGTAGTATATTGGAAACCATTGAAGTGCCACGTAGAAGTGATGGAATTGCAAACAACTTTATAAACCCTACAAAAAATACTGAAGTCCTTTCCGGCGATCTTGTAGCAGCGGTAAAACAAGTAAGCAGTGGAAATGTAATTGGTATATATACGAATGCGAGGTATTACGAAGCTATGGGTAAACAGAATAATTTGAATCAAAATAATATTCCAAAATTATTAACCATTATTTTATAATAGTATGTTCCCACATACACGGTACCAGTTAACAGAAGAAAAGGTAAGAAATGGAAATAATTTTGCATTAAAGTGCGATTTCGAGGAAAAATTGCTTGCGGTAGCTACAGAACATTCGGAAAAAATTCTCTGTAAACGAGTTTTGGTTTTGATTTTGAAGCGGATTCACAATAAAAAATAAGTATTACATTTCAACCCATGGCTCTATAGTGACCTAGAATTGGACCGTTGTATGAACAGTTTCTGCATCAATAAAACTGGTGAGCCCCGAGTTGCTTCCTCGTTCCCAATTTTGTTCAAAACGGAATTTTGTTGCTCGGGTTTTATGTCTACTTTAACTCACTAACTTGATTATGTAAAGTATGTTTAGTAGTTTACATGTTTTAAATCACACTTGTTTAACCTTTCATTTATTCACGAAATGTCTTCAACACAAATTTCTTTGCCTAAGACCAATCCTTTTGATGCACCCTACGGGAATAAGAGTCGATATATTTCCATGTTATTCATTTAAACCAGACGCACTAAGATCAAACGCAGTGATTTGAGAAATTTACTCTCCACGCATCTTTATTTTCACTAAGAAACTTTTATTTATCATTAGGGCAGAAAATAAAAAGTCAGCTATTCTGGCTCTTTTCCCTTACTTTCAACCTTAGGATCTTGCATGTAGACTAGCTATTTTAAATAATCAAATTCAGGTTGAAAAATAGTAGCTCGGAACCGAATCCTAAAATCAGAGAAATGAAGTCAAAGAGGCCTAAGTGGTCTAAAATATAATTTTATCACCTGTTTTTCTGTTCACGGCATACAACCCTACGATCATAAATACCTCAAATATAAATTAAGTGAGAGTTTTTAAACAGTTTTAATGGAAATATCAACCTTACGATACACTTCACCAGAGAAGAATTGCTTTTACGAAAGATCGTTGACTACCTGGAGCAAGACTGTTTAAAAAAAAATATTTAATACCATTAATCAATGGTATTTTGCTGTGTGAATGTGAAATAAATCATATTAATCAAGGTTATGCATCGTAACATCACTGGTAAATAAAATATAATTAAAGACTTTGATTCTTTACTTCTCACACTAGTCTACCTATATAGGAAATATGGCCAAGAAAAATTAATTACATAAAAAGATCACTCCGTCCTATTATATTTATCTTTGAATATATTTTTTCTGTTCGAGGCCTTTATTTTAATATCTGACCTCCGTCATTCAAGATGAACAAAGTGTAGAAAAAAGTATTGAGAATTTCCAGAATCATGATATACAAGTTAAACATTAATGTGTAAAATAATAAACGAGAGCAGGTGGAGCAGTTCATATAATTGAGCAGAATATTTGAGAGAAAATTAGAAATTGCTATGGAGACATTGGAGAGGAATTGGACCAGCAAAGAGGGCCATTACTAGAAAAATAGAATTTATGTCGGTTACACGGAGTAAATACGTGAAGAAAAGATTAGTAAAAAATTTCAAGAAAGAGTGTATTGTTTTATGTATGACAGACTTGGCCTTTGGGGCAAAAGCATGGGTGTAAATCGGGAAACTAATTTGATGTGGGCCTGGAGAAGAACAGAGAAAACAAATTATGCAGATAAAGGAACGACGTTATTTAAAAGAGGATGTGTGAAGTGAGGAAGCTAGTGAGGAAAATCCAGAAAAAGTTGGAAAAGTGGGCGAAGACAATATCATTTAGCAGAAGTTGAAGAACCGCGTAAGGATGAGAGTTAGCTTTTAAGACAGCATATATTCAGGCAGAAGTTACGAATAAATGTAGAAAGAAGTAGAAAGTTCCTGCGTTAATCACAAATAAATAGTCGTTAGATACCGTCAAAAAGCTAACTTTAAAATAAGTAGAATATTACGAATGATTTAACCAAATTGTGTTTTTCGATTCCACAAGATTAAGTTAACAGTTATTGGCCAAATCCAGATTTCCACAGGAAAAAAAAACCGTCATAATTACAATTCTGCCGTTCAAAGTAGGTTTCGGAAAGACAGATTCATCATCGCATATACATTCCATCTCAGTTCACAAAAATATTCACACAAAATTCAATTGCTTTTTATTTCCGAATACTTTCAATGTTATTTCATTCTGCTAAACATGACTATTCTTCTACTCGCTTGAGTAACATCGTCCACTTTATCACATCCTTCATTAATCTATGGTCAATCAAAATAATCCATATTTTCTGCTTACCAATCCAATCCAATGATTTTTCCTAACAATTCTCCCTCCTCCCCACCACATCTTTGTTTTTTCCTTCCGGTTTATTTTACTTTTTTCACCCTTCTCCACACCCATATTTCGAGAGATTCAAATCTACATGGGTTGTCCGAAAAGTTTCCGACCTCAAAAATTTCAGAAAAAATGTCTTGTATCTTTGTTAGGTCGGAAACTTTTTGGACCACCCTCGTGCACATATCATCCTTCTTCAACAACCCTATTTTTGCGCCATTTATAACACGCTCAATGTCAAAATTTTCACTAACTTTTTCTTAAAACCATTACTGAATATTCCAGTGACCAACTCCCTCCTTGTAAAAGCTTCTTTGCCCAATGTAATTTTTCTTCTTAAGTCCCTGCTGCTTTGACTGACTAGTCCAAAACACACCCAAGATGGATTAATAGTTCTACAAGATGTAATCATTACCTTTCCTAATTTAACGTTTACCCTGGTACTTCTCCTTTTTGAAAATCTCATAACCTGTGTTTTGCAAGCATTGATTTACATGCCATGCTTAACACATTGATTTCCTATTACACTGAATAATTACAGTGACGAACTGACTAAACTTGCCTGACTAAGTAAGACTTCATCATCAGCAAACCTGATTTTATGAATTGACTGTTGATTTTAATTCCTATATTCAGATCTTCCAACACCCCAACAAACATTTCCTTCATATATACGTCGAAAAACACCGGTGATAATGGGCACCTCTCTCGTAATTCTTTTCCTAACACTGCCCATCGGGAATATCCATTTGCCACTCTCTCCTGATCAGTATCAGGCCAGTATGTACGTACGCGGGCAGATCAGTATTTACGGGTTGCGGATGAGTCTCTTATCCTCCAAATTACACCTATTTTCTGCCATAAATTGACTAATTCTACCCAATTTACTCTATCAAGTGCCTTCTCGAACTCAACCAAACAGAAAAAATACCCTGCTAGTATTCTGTGATCCTTACTTATAGTTACCATTATTAGTTAACCTAATAGTTTCATTATTGCTACTCCACGCATGCATCTAACTAACTAATTTTTGATTCTTTGCACAGATTTTCCCTCCTTACCTCCCGACAGTGCTTCCACCTTGCTGTATAGTGCACTAATTTCACCCATTCTTTGATAGCTTTCAAAATTTTCACTGCAGTTTCCACCACGCTTATTTTGCTCCTTGTATTGTACTACATTCTTCTACTGCATCAGTTTATTGTGCAGCTCTTTATACTAACTTCTACCTAACTCTGCGTTAACATTTTTCTACTCCCTTTTCTCGTCTATCTTTCCAATCATCTAACCTGTAATCCAACCTTTTTGGGATAATTAGTTCATTCTTCTTTTATTTCTTCTCAGACCGTTACTATTATGCGCATCTTATTTCTCTCTCAATCATATTATCTTCTGGGTCTTCCATGTTCCTGCAGTAGCTTTGCATTGTATGAATTTCGTGAGTTAACGTCCTCGGAGGCGTAAGCTTTCCTGCTGCTGATCACAATAAGCGAACGACTGAGCTGAGTCCTCTAGTTACCAGGGCTCAGCCTAAGATCTATGGTCATAATAGTGGCATGAGATAAATAAAATTCGTGATTTTAAGCTCCTTTACTTAAATTGTATTACATATTACACCAGCCCTCAAATTTCCGCCCTTTTGGAGTTAAGCGTTTTTGCAGCCGCCTCACTGAGGATCGTACAATGCGCGGACTACATTTCGTCTTGCTCCTAACCTTTGATCTATCAGGCATGGGAATATATCTACCCATACCGTGAAAGGGAAATTCTCAACGCTAATTTATGCACACTTAATTACTGTTGACTTATATGAACGCTATGAAAAAATGAATTGGAAATGATAGAAATATCCTGTGTAAAATTTATATTAAATACCAATAGTGACTATCATAAGTGCATCACTACGTAACGGTCTGAATGGGTTTCTACAAAACCCCTTCAGCTCCATTCTTCTACTACCTACACGGCAATAAGGATCCTGAATAACTCATTCCCTTCATTTCATTCAGTCGACATTTACAACTGGACATAGAGACCATTAGAGCAAGTTTCCTTATCCTTACCATGGGAACACTATCTTTCAAAAGGCATTAAAATTTACGCAGGTAAACCGTACGGATATTGCAACCTGATTCCAGAAATCGATTAGTAGATAGGTAGAGAGAGGTATTAGTAATCCTTTTATGCTCGGTTTTACATCGCCGCCCTCTGGCGAATGGCTAACCTAGGAGTTACCTTGGAGTTACTTTGTTTACGACATTATTTTTTCATCGTAAAAATACAAGAAATGAAAATATCTATCCGTTCTCACTTTAGTATTAACCCTGTCTTGGTGTTTTCAATTTTATATTTTCCATTTTCCCCGAGATTCGTAAATGCAGAAGCGATATATTTATTAAAATCATGTATAATCATTGAAAATTTCCTATCGATAAATATTTATTTCCCTGTACGTCAATCTTAAAACATTTTCGCTAACACATTTCCAGCAAAAATTCCCATTTTTATTCGAGATTCTCACATCCTGGCCAAGTCGAGAATTAGACGTATATTTGCGAATAAATGCATATCCGCTTCATGTTGATTTATACGATACCCATTGCGAAGTCTTCGTTTCAAATTTCCCTTTTTATGCAATGCGTACCGTGGGTTTTCGTCACGTTGCACGTCTCATCCTTCCCAGTATCCTCACTTGCTCTATGGGCGCACCGAACGACTCAAAAGCCGAATGTCGGCCAATGGAATCGAGTGGGATTTACCACTCTTCAAGATGTCCTTGCTCTTCGGAAGGTCCTACACTAGATGCAATCCTAGAAAGGCGGAGACAGGTTCCCCGGAGTGAGAGGTCGTTTGAAGGAGGCCGGACGGAGAGGAAGGCGGACAGGGTGGTGGAGGGCGCGATGATGAGAAGAAGGGAGAAAGGATCCGAGAGAATCCGAGGGCGTTGACATTTGCAGATATTGCACCGATGTCGAGTGGATGGCGGACTGGCAGGGGGGGCTGGGAGGGCGGCGAGGGGGAAGGAGGGCTGGGGAGAGCGAGAACGGGAAGGGGAGAGGCCCCTTTCCGTGCCGGTCAGGGTTGGAGCGGCGGGATCCGGGCGGTAAAGGGCGGTTTTCGGTGGGAGGGAGATGGAGGGGGGGGTGAATCGGTTTGGGTGACGTCCCCACTGTTCCTTCCGGATGGTTGTGGCGGGGGAGGGGGAAAGGAAAGGGGAAAGACTCCCTCGAGAGGGTGGGGTTGACGGGAGATAGACCTCCACCGGGTAGTCTGGTGATGCGGAGATTGGTAAGGAGAGGGCATTGAGGAGTGTGGGCGCGGGGCACGCAAATAGGGACTGGATAAGGCGAACCCTTCAAAAACCAACCACCCCTACTCCCCCTCAAACACACACACACGCGCGCAGGTTTCTCCCCAGGACCCACCATCACTCGTCGCCTATCACTCCGGTTCAAGCCTTTCTCTTCCTCTCCCTCACACACGCTCGCACACAACCCTTCTTCCCGCCACGTCACTTTCACCCCACTTGCCACGTTCAACGTCACGAGGAGCTTATGCATGCGAGACAAACCGCCTAAAAGGATGGAAAGGAGGGAAAAGGCACCCAGTCCCACCTCATTGTCGCCATCGAGTTGGAAGAAACGAGACAACCTGGCTAGTCGGTCGACTTCATTATTTCGCCGGCGAAATTGAGCCGATAGTGAAACTTATGACAAAATTCAATTCAGCACCCGTGATGTCGATAATTATTAAACAATGTCAAGCAATAAAAACATTGAACTCGGATATAGTGTGCAGTTCCAGATGGTATGAACGAAATAATTTTCATCAACCGTGGGCACCCTACATAGCTGGTTGAGGTGAGACTCTTCTGGTGTCATTGATACTTATCAATAATGCTTTTAATGCAAAGGAAGAATAATATGGAAGAAGTAAACAATTTAAGAATAGAATGAAGTAAATAAGATAACTGAAGTGCTAAACTAACGTTTTTTTTAGATAAACGAAATGTTTAAATTTGGTAATTCAGTTCCAACGTCGCACATCATTTTCAAAAAAATGTTTTTATATATTCACTTCATTCGCTGTTTATTATCTGAAAAGTAGGCATATTTTTATTCTGAAAAATTTACACCAGATATTTGGTCAAAAGTGGTGTGATAAAAACCAACGAAGTGGAAAATTCTCAAAAATAGGAAAATTGACGATAGGACGATTGAAACCGAAGTTGAAGTTCTATGAGCTCATTACTGTGAATTTGATTTCATAAAAATTGATTATTAGTCAATAAAAGCAATATTGTGAAATCAGAAAGGTATTTTCAAAGAGGATCATTTCTCATTCTCTCCGCTTCATCTTCTGACTTTAATTTTTAATCTATACTAAACCTTCATCGAAGTAGTAACTCAAAGTTGATCACTCAAAGACTTACGTTAGAAATAAAACATTTCGTATGAAAAAACTGGAAATTGGCGTTCAAATACATGACGAAATATCTTTAAGTGATTATTTGGGTATGCAATCTTTCAAGGTGTTTCATTTCCATTAGGTAATAGTAATATGGCGATTAAAAAAAACGCACGTTCCTCTAACCAAAAATAAACATGGAAGAAAACACTTTTTTTTGTACCTCACCCATACCCCTTGACGTTGAAGTTTGTAAGCTTGCCAATTCCATTAGCAATTCAGATACTTTACACTTAGTTTCCTGTGGATAAAAAATTACCCCTGAATTCTCTAAAAGAAAATGAAAGGGCAAAACACCTCCCGGATCCAACTCAGAACGTTTAAAAAATAATTACGGCCCACTTTTCAGTCGTTACTTGGATTAATTTTCCACATCAAAAGGATACATTTTGTAAAATGTGAGAGAAAAAAAAACAGAGAAATAATATTCGGGCTCGCGGGTATTTTTCCTCGAAACTTGGGGAGTCTTTAGCATAAGGGGAGAGAGAATGGGCGTTGCCATACGTATATAAAAGAGTTCCAAGTATAAAAATGCATTCTCAAGAAGAAAAAAAGAGGGGTCTTTTGACATGAAACTACTTAATTAACAACCTCCTCATGAGAAAGAACAAAAAAATGGAAGAAAACGCGCCGTGTTCACTTGCTTGTTTTATTCATTCTTCGCCACCGCCAGAGGGAACCGCTGTCGAATAAAACTGGTTACGTCACTCCCTAAAATGTAGGTCACGTCCCCCTTTTGAACGACGAACACCAAACTCCTAATTTCCCTTAAAAAGTTTCTTTTCAGCCCAGGTCTGCTGCTCAATGCACGAACACGGTTGGCCGACACACCCGCGGGAGGCTTCTACTACTCAGGAACGGGAGGTCCGAGTGGGAAACGCGAAGGATCTTGTTGAAAGGGGGTGGGTGAGTAAGGATGACATTGAAGAGTTGTGAAATTAAAGGAGGAAAAAAAAATGGTGAGCAAATTTCTTGTAAATTCATTTTGAATGTGAAAATCCGCTCTACATGTGGGGGGGGGGGGGGTTGGCTCATTGTCTTCCTCTACACACACGCACGCACGCACGCACGCACGCGCGCACGCACGCACACACACACGCACACGCACACACACACACGCACACACGCACACACACACACACACATATATATTAACAATAAACTTTAAGAATTCTAGGTATAATTATTCAAAGAGACCAAGTCTTTCAGACTCTACGAATTCCCGTCTTTCTAGGAAGGAGAATCAGGTACTTCAACGTCATGATAATGGCTTCATTTAATTGAAATTCATCGCGTTTCTTGTGGGGTTTTTACCAAGATAATACAACTGACAAGAATTAATTTTTCTTATTCAACTGATGCAGCATTTATGAGTATATTACAGTATAAATGTAAAACAAAGCATTTTTCCGGAAAATGAACATTTAAAATCTCTCTGTGTCCATTCCAAGCGTATTCATTATTCACAAAACCATTTTGCAAGCTTAACTGTCGGATTCTAAAAATATAGTTACTATTTATATTTTAATACGACAGCTAAGGATTTAATCATGAGGTAATTTGTTTGAGCACATCGTATAACAGCTTAGTAATTGCCAAGATATAAAAATAAACTTGAGATCATCGTAATAGGATTTAAGATACCATATTATTGGCAAGAGGAATAATTTTAAGTATATTTTAAGATAAATATATTATGAAAAAAATTGAGGACAGAGGAATAGGAAAACTAATAGGTAGGTCTTGAGTCCATTGGATTAGTTAAAACTACAATGATATTAAATAATTGCACACCAAGAAGTGAGTGATGGGAAACAACAGCTGATATTACGGAAACCAGAAGGAAACCTTTAATAGAGAGCAGAATAGTTTGGAGCAGTGGGCATATATCACACGAGACTGGTGCACTGTTTTTTAAGGGAAAATTTCATTAAATTTTGGATTTTTACTTAATATTGAGCATATAGACTTAATTCAAATATCTTGTTTGGTATTTTGATTTCATTTTATGGCAGTTACTTCCCAATTATTTCAAAGCACATTTGGATCCAGATAACTGAATCTAGTTTAAAATGCTTGTTCAACAAATGTACTTCTGCATGAGATAATTACCATTAATTAACAAGAGAAATTAATCGTTTAAAGAATCTTTTAGTAAATAAATTAAAAGTTAAATACAATAAATTAGTCAAATAATATATTTATCCTTTGGGTCTTAATTTTTTTGGTTTGCAGGATGGCTTTGCAATATATTTCTTTTTCTCAATATCACAAATCAGGGGAAAATATTATAAACATTATTTCTGAGTCACTATTCAAATGAAAATATTATGATATTGCAATTATACTGCAGCAGGAGTTATTTTTATGAAGTGTCATATAATTTATATACTTTCAAACATATTAATAAGTTGATAATATTCATATCTGACCCAAATCTAGAAAAATTAGGCATTGGTCAAATTTTTTTTACCAAACGAGGAGCTGGAATGTACATTCAAATTTGAGTTTCTGAAATTTTAATAAAAATTCATCCAAGGAATTGCGAGAGATGCGACGACAGTAACGTTTTGACGGAATCATCCGCTAATACGCATTTCAATGCAACAATTTCAGAGCGAAATACGACACCTCGAAGGCTTAAACGGCGAAAGCACTCGGCCGGACATCCAGGGATCCGAGTTCGAGTCCTGGTCAAGGCGAATGATTATTACACTCTAAAATTGTTAAATTGAAATGAAAATTCTTTATATATATGAAATTGAAAAAATTGTAATTAAAAAAATTTCACCCAGTGTGCAAGGTAAAGCTTTCATAAGTATATTAAATAACCTAAGTGGATTAAAATTAGCATTTTGCTTCAATGTCATGATTTAGCTAGCTAATTAATATTGCATCATCTCCGTTCCATTGATGGGATGGCAAGGAGCAGCATTTTAAAATTCTACTAGGGTTTCTCTATAAGCAAAGAACTGGAATCAAAACGAGGTTAGGTGCCGGTGAACACCTAGGCTCTGAGAATGAAGAAATACATGCTTCCTCCTTCCGGCGCTATTTAATTTACTGCGTCACCATATTAACGGATTCTTTTGTTATTAAATAAATAGTATCAAGACTCTTCAGGGAAGATTTTAGTTTATGTTGGGTAAATATACTGAATAGTCTTAACTTTAAAACAAAAATTCATATTCCCCGGCAAATGATATACTTGAATTCCAATTTACGCGTCAGGAAAACATACAAGAACAAAATTGTATCTGCCGTCCGCTTTTGCTCTCGCATGCCTCCGTATTTTCTTCCCTCTGTTCTATTTATAACTAATCCACCGTGTCTCCACGTGTCCTATAACCACCTGATCCCTAATAATTGTATTGCATTAATCCCTAGTCTTCAGTAACCGTTCTCTATTATATGTTTTTCTAAAAATGTTATTCCTTTAACCCCTTCTCCCAACAAAATCCCAAGCCTCACGATTCTACTTTCATCAGCTATCGTAATAATCCATCTAACAACATCTATCAAGTTCCACGCTCTCAAGCAATACTCTAATGTAACTTGGAATCTAGAGATAAAAATTGTATCGCTATCTACGTATGATAGCAGAAGCAGAACAAGTATAAATTCGTAACCCTGTCTGCGTATAATAGCAAAGCAAAATTAGCAGAGGTTTACACAGTTAGAATCTGATTATGATGGACTCTGGTATTTAACACCAATGTACTACGTAAGTCCTACCTACAATGACTTAAAATAAACTTAATCCCAATAATACACAGTATAATAACTCATTCCATAGCTCTTCAATATTTCTACCACCCTAAGTTACTCTTATATCCAGAATGCATACTTTTTTCCTACCTAAACCTCATTTTCTAAACATTTTTCCTTATACATCTGTTTCCGTCATCCCATTGCATCCCAAAATTCAGCGTCATCGTTAATTCTCCATTCGATCGATGACAGTATTGAAGTCTTCCAGTTTGAAAGGACATGAAAATACCGTCAAAGGATACCGATTGAGCTAAAAAATGAGACTGCATAGTCTTCTGGTTACTGTTTCCAATTTATTTTTCCGATTTCATCGCTCAATAATTCCATCTACCACAGTATTTTAGGATAATGTGACGCCAGCCTCAAAGAACGACCTTCAAATCATCCGTGTTATCTTTCATGACGCAACGTCTCTTCACGTCTCCTTAGAAATATCCTTAATTAACTAGACACTACTTGATTGTTGCACACAAGATGTCCACATATTTACTCCCACGCCTATTGATTCTTTTAAATTTATTTCATCTGTTCAATGTGCCTTGTTTTTTTCATTTCATTCAATACTTAAATTGAACTCAATTCTCTTCTTATTTTAATCACGATCGTCTTCGTTTATCTTGTTCTTCTATGCCTCCATTTTTTTAAATATTATTCTTATCATATATTTCATACCTTCATTTTTCTATGAGTATTCTTATTTTGAGATGTTGTTGCAAACTGTTTACCCTATTAGGGGAACATTCATAATGATCAATTCGCATATTACATGAACTGTGAGGTTTTTATAAATCATTAAAGTGTAACCTCACCAATGATATACTTTCATTGATAAATATTTTGCAAGTTTTCAGCGAGTGGTTTCTGAGAATGTTTAACTTTTATTTAATGAGTTTCTTCCAATTAATTCCGACTTTTTTATGTCAATAGCCAATTTAAGTTGCATATTCTGAGTTTAAATCGAAGTTTTGTGGATTATAAGGTTTTTGGTTTGTATTCATTTTTTAAACTCTAATTTATGCACCATATATTATCAAGGACAAAATAGGAGTGCATATCAATTAAATGGTTTAATACAAAGTTTAAGCCACTAGTAAAACATTCTATGCACCCAAAATTTCGAAAATGAGCCGAGACTGAAGATGAAAAATCTTTGCTCAAAATCCAAATGCCTCAGATTCGATCGCAATTAAAATTCTCATAACCGAGGATACAGGTAAGAAGAAACAATTTCATGATTTATATAATGACTGACGATCTCATCAGACGATGGAAATTAATACCACGTTAGATAGAGTAAGAAGAGTTTCAGTATAGACTAGAGCATTGATTTAAGTACAAGTATGACTCACACTCTATTTTCGAGACCTTTTCGAAAAACCTCTTCATAATGTAACATTATTATCTTTTCTCTGTCCGAATATTTCAGAAAAAAAATATGAAGCATATATATTCGTGGATAAAATCACTTTCAGAGAATATAAATCCTAAAAGCGTGAACCATTTCTTGAGAGTAAAAGTTAAGCACAGCTACGTTCCATACATATATGTTGTTCTCTGCTGTAAGGAACCGACCTTCCCTTTTAAATTGCCTTCAAAAATTTCATAATTACAATTCTTTAAGAATAAGTACGCTTGTGAAGGGTGAGTTCACTAGTAAGATTTAAGAACCTTCAGCTCCAGCTATAATACATAGTCGAGACTAATATAGTGAGGATATGAGCCGGGGAAAACTCATTCAAAGTTTCGGGTAAGCCAATTATTTTGTGCTAATTACACTTTTTAGATAACTAATATACTCTCACAAGTCTTTTTACTTGCTTCAGTTGATATTATATAAATATTGAATTCAGTGTGCATGCATTCACCATGCCAATGCGTAAATGATAAAATATTTTCAAAAATTGGATATTTTATTTTCGTGAACTAATATTCCAAACCAAGACGGTATATTTCAACCAAGATTTGTTGGAGAAAAAACGATATATGCATCTACACTGAATGTTTGAACAATTTTCCAGAGAATTCCAGCGAAAAAATTTTCCAGAGAAAAAAAAAGAGACATCAATACAAGAAAATTTCCTCGGGCACACTTCTCCAAATCGGAGTGAAATGATCATTCCACTAGGCATAATTATGGTGAACTTGGATCCCATAGAAACAAAATAGCCACAAAACTTCGCATATCATGACGAGAAAATAAATCTCTCTCTTTCCCGGAATTCGAAGGCTCCACTGCCGCGGCCGTGAATTGCTGCCGATTCAATTTGGGAAGTGTTCACTGATCGCCTCCGAAACCCGCCCAACCCCCTTCCCACTCCCCCCCTCCTTTCCCACCGTGCGCCGTCATTAGCGCTAATGAATCGGAGGAACGGATACGCCAAAGCGAAGCATTCGTTCCTTCCGGCCCATTGGAACGCTCCTCCCGAAACCGTACCGAAAGGGCCTACACCGCTCTCCCCTCGCCCATCCCAGCAAAACCCGACTCCCATCCCCCGGAGCGATTACAGACGAAATATATTGGTTGGGATTGAAATAAGATTATCGTACTGCCGGCGGAAAAAAAGAAATAGTTGGAAGAGAATTCAGCCCATTCTTTTCCTCGGTGACCGTTTCCACACCCGAAGGGTCCTTGTCCTACACAAGCAAGATACCCAACAAAATGAACCAATATGGACGGCATATAAATATCTTCTTACATAAACAGCATAATTATAACGCTCTCATACATTACGTATACATACGAGTGCACGAGATTGTGCGTGAATACCTGCGTATATAAAAACCGCAGCCATCAACTAAAAGCTAGTTAGATAGGTGAGGATAGAGCCTACCCGTCACTAAGCCCAACGGCATTCATCAGGGTGGGGTGGGCCAGACCCATTTCCTATGCCGCATATGGTTTACTGGAAAGATCTGGTGCCTGAAAAATCACACAGTTGGTGTAAAGCTGAGGGTGTTTAAGGCGTCACCTAGATTTGAACCCGGGATCTCCCAACACTTTACCGGCTGGACCATCACGTCCCAATGGTCCTTCATCCAAAAACATGACCTTACTCACAATCTTTCATTCTAAAATTGTTTTCCGTTGCTATCCTTCACGTCATTCCTCTCACTGCGTCGATTACACAGCTAAAAATTCCGTTTTGTCTTCACATTCTAGTAAGGGTAGTATAAGATGCTCAATTTATTTACATACAGAGATATTCCACTTATCTCTCCAAAATCTTGCGCAGGCCGGAAAGAGTAGAAGATATTGCTTCCAGCTGAGCTGAGAATGAGCGAAAACCAAGGATATCACCAAACAAAGATGAACATTTCTGTATCCTCCCAACCGAACCCTCTCTTGCCCCTCATTCAAAATGTTAGAACGTTTCCGCGGAATTAGTTCAGGACCGAACATCCTTGCGAAAATCCCAACAGAGGATTGCATTGAAAAGTAGGTCATGCGGAAGAAAAGGATTGAAGTATAAGATCCTGAAGGAGCTCCCGGTGGGGAAGATAGGGAGGGAAGGTGGAGAGTAGAGCAGTAAGAGGGTTGGTTACATCTTTCCGGCTATTTGGAAGGATTTTTTTGAATTGGACAGCGACAGTTGGAGGAAGGCACTGGATATCGTGCGAATGTGGGCGATGATGCAGCTAGCGCAATGCATTTGGAGATTACACACACAGTCCCGAGATTTGGCAAAAAAAGGCGCCCCAAACCCTATCCGCTTGTACGCAAGCAATTTTTGTTGATGTATCATAAACGTTGAAACTAGCTCTCGAGAAGCATAAATGTTTGCTTCCCAAAAGAGGGAATATTTTTGCTCTGAAATTGAAGAACATTAAACACCACAGACATTTTTGAGTATTAGTTTTAACCTTGTGAAGCTTCCACAGTCAGAGTGATAGGCCTGAGTCTTGATGGATTTTTACCAACATATCCTCAAAACTGATATTATTAAACTTTGCACGAGAGGAGTGAACATTCATAGGAAGATTATGTGCATACATCAAATATAGATTTATAAATTAGTGAGAACCACCCACTTGCCCTTCAAATTGCACGTGAATAAAACTTCGCAGAATAACTACCTCAACTTTTTGAATTCATTCAACGGCCATCATTCTAAAATGGCGTATTTAATAAAAAATAAGCCATGAAGCAATTCCGCCACATGAGCGCAATGTCTATCAACTTTAATAATTATTTGAAGAAATATTTGTCAGCATTACCCAATCAAATGTCCCAGGGTGACCTAAATTATGATATAATATGTTACTTCTTTAATATACTTATATTTACAATTTAAATATTTTCCATTTAAGTTGTTCTCATAAAAACTTAATTGTCAACAGTGAAAATTATGTGACAACCTAATATGGCTAAATCATTTGTAGACGGGAAAATCACATTCGTATGAAAAGTATCCCATCAGGATTCCCATCAAGATTCAATTTCAAACTCAACAGGCGCACGAAGATAATAGATTCGAATACGTATTTGGGTCCCTATTGAGCAGTAATTTTCGCTTATTAAGATAGATTCATAAAATGTAGGCACATCTCCCGAATAAAACTGCCAGTTACGCTAAAGTTTGAGCAATGTTTGAATTGGAGTGCTAGAAACTCCGAGGAAACTTGGACGATACAAGATAAACAAATGGCAATCGCCGAGGTGAGTGGCCTAAGAAATTCAAGGACGGGTAAAGGGAAAGGCCAGCCACGGAAGGGAAAGGAGAAGCGGCGACCGCGTGGGGGGGGGGGATCTGTATAACGCCACTGTTGGCATCGTGAAGATTTTCCCCACCAACTCCTCCAACATTCCTTAATCGTGTTAATCATCTCCGCAACCCGTTACTAGCCACATCCTTCATCTACGCCTATCGATCTTTCCCCACGAAAACCATAGCCTCTCACGCGGAGTCCCCACCGCCTTCTCCCAGTCCGCTCACAACCCTTTCCGCAATCCACCTCGCCGTCGACCCAACCCCGGTTCACCCGCACGCCTTCGCCTCTCGCCCCCACCCCGGCCTCACCTTCCCAAACCATCCCTCGTGCTCTCACATAATGTCACCCCCTCCCCCCCGCTCCATCCGCACCCCTCCGCCGCTTTTGAAATTAACTGCTGCCGAGAGATGAAAGAGGCAGGCAGTTAGTGTGATACGCTCCTCCAGGCTTCACTTGTCTGGTAGCAATCAATCTCTCGGGCCGCTTACCCCGGCCTCTCCCCCTCCCTTCACTCCAGTCCCCTCCACCTCTCCTCCATCCCCTTTCAAGTCAAGCCCTCCTCCACCCTCTTCCCCGCCTCCCCAACCCCGCATCGCGAACCTCTTCCCTTCCATATTCCTCGCCAATCTTCCCGCTCACTTTCCATCGCTGCTGCCACCCCACCCCATCCCCTGTAACCCTCAATTTCTCCTTCAACACCCCCCGCCCACGTTTCTAATTGTTCCTGAGCCTCTTTTGAATTCGAGTTAAACGCAACCGTTAGGTACTTTCAGTTTACTCCTTCGCTGCTTTCTCTAATCGGGTATCCAGGATTCAATTTTGAAGGAGGAACAGCTCTCTCGGAAATCCAACTCATTTCTCTAACTTTGCAAGTTTTGTGAAATGACAGTATTTCAGATGACAGATTTTCGATCGTATGCAAAAAAAGTATATTATGAGTTACTAAAGCGGTATGATTACACCAAGGATATGAATTTTGTCCGATAATACAGGTGTATACAGATATACAGGCCAGTGTATCCGAACTAATATTTTTTACTTCTACGCCTCTTAAGGATAATTGTGAAATAATTCATGCAAAATTTAAAGTTAAGAGTATATGCCTCTTTCAACTACTGATAAAACCTACATATTCATTTTAGCTCTCGAGCAGCTTTATTAGTAACGCAGTACCATGCCAAGCAAGCAATTTTAAAAGGTATATATTTTATCTGGAACGACATGTTCAATGCATAAAGGGGGTAGAATGATTTGAATTTTATTTTTACAGTGGTATGTGAACTATAATGCATATCTAAGCTTGGGTGGTTATTAATCGAGAGTAGCCCTTTATTCTTACTTTATGCACTGAGTAACGATAGTGAAATACCATGATATAGATAGCTTAATCGTTTACCGATATGGTGTGCTTAATATTGGAACAAACAATGTTCAAAACATTAGCACAAAACCCGTGGTCTGCGATGCTCTACTTTTTAAAATAAAGGAAATCTGGAATTCCTCATTATTAATTACTTTTCCGCACAAAATAATAATTTAAAAAAAAATGTTGTTAAATGAAATTTCTTTTTTTGTTTAATATACGTATAAATGTAATAATATGATTTATCATCAAATTAATTTCAATATATACTAAAATTTACTAAAGCATTTGTAATATATCTACAGTGCGGCCTCTTAATGAGCAATGGTTACGCATCAATTATTCAAACTCTGACGTAAAATATTTGTCATTCATCAAGAAGGGACGGCTTATGAAATGTCGTTTGTAACAAGTTTAGGTCAGAGAAAAATTACTGGAAAAATAAAACCAAATATTTCAAGAACACCCAAAAATGTTATCTACCTTATAATAGCAAATTGCAGTCTCGTTATGGTTCGTGAAATTAGGCTGTGTGAGCTCAGGTTTACAATCAAGATTATCTGAATCTCTTTATCCCTAGCACGGTAACAAAGTTTTTTCACCCTATTCTGGTAACAAATTTAAAAAATCCGTGTCTCACACCCATTATGACTATGAGAGTCCTACGGGGGCTCATGGTTTTCGTTTTTTTAATTTATAATCACGTGAGACAAAGATTTTTTTTCGAATTTAATCGGATGAGAGAAAAATGTTTGTATTTGGTGCAAGATTTCAACCGCTTTGGGGTGTTTTTCACCCCCGTTACCGTTCTAAAGCTATTCTAAACTTTTCAATAATGACAATTATTTCTTAATTATTCTCCTTGAAACTATTCGTCCGAAATATTTTTGTTTAATATTCAGAAAATTAGAAAAATTTAAACTTCGTAATATCATACAGGGTAACCTGGAGGAAACAGCCATAATCAGAAAATGTCCCTTTTACAAACCCATACAATGATTATTTTGATATTTCAGTTAGAAATGCTATACCTGAATGATATGAGAGGTATATGTATATTCCCGTCGGACAAGAACCCAACATACTTTTTAATTACCTGAATTGAAATTTGTTTATTGCTTTAAGCGCATTAAATATATGAACTCTACTTGTAAATACCTATTATAAATATTTAAAGCTCTTTTGTGATACATACACCTTATTATAATTTTTGAATGTTTTACGTTTCTTAAAGTAAGAACAAATTTGATGTACTGCGTGTAACAGGATTTATCAGCGTCTTCTTAGAAACTTGATCTGGTGCATTTATTTCATTTTTTACCTCCTCACACTCATAGTGTGTGGAGGTAATATGGTCTGAGCTATAAGGTCTTAGTCACCATAATGAACATGTTTTTGGCAACAGGTTTTCTCTGAATAAAACCATCAACATGCACACAACACCAATGCCCGAGACAGGGCTAAAACGCGACAGCTTTCTGTCAGTCGGAGGACATTTTTCTAATTTCATTGAGTTTTTTTATAAATATTAGTTTATTAATAAAAATATTTTGATAAATTTTTAATCAGCCCTACATATAGGGGATAGGTTTAACCATATAAATTAATAGTCAATAAATCTTTAGTAAACCCCAATTTATTAGGACCGATTAAGTTAAGTCTGAAGTGGAGCTCAGTAAATTACTAATTAAGTCCAGCCTTTAATTAGCTTGGGTGGGCATCTCTTTTGGCACGTCTTTCATATATAAACGTGAGTTTTAGGGGAAAAATGTTCTTACATAGACAAAGTTAGTAATTATATTTTGTGGAATGAGAAAAATTCCCATATGCAAATAGTTCAGTTAGTACGTGTACATTTCCATTCCCGCAACACATTCGCCAAAAGCATTCGATTTAGAATATCACCACGATAAAAAGTACCAGGATGTACTCAGTAGCCCTTCAGTCTCATGGCCTGCATCTCTTCTTTATTTATAATCCAATGCTTATTCAGGACATCATGATATATCAAAGGGTAATACCACAATTCTTCAGTTGCTTAAGTTGGCATCCAGGTACGGTTGCGATTAGAGCATTATGGTCAACCATTTCCCCCATAATTTAGCGAGCGTTTTCGCTTCGAAAGATGCCCTCGCAACGTTACAACTTGGCGGAAACGTGGAGTCACAAAAATATTCGTTGTTTGACAAACTTAAAAGCCACTTCATCTTCATTAGAACGATTCGAGTAGTAGTAGTATTTAGGGGAGGCGACCGACAGCTGAGGTCATTTGCCCTATAGGGGATGGACAGAAAAGGATAAAGGGTGGAGAGAAACCCGGCGTCGGCATTAGCCTACTCTTTACGAAAGGCGCCAAAGGGTCCGCAGCTTAACGTCCCATCCGATGGACTGCGTACTCACTCAAAGTGCCCTCCACAAAGCACCTTAAGAAGGGATCGAGATGCCTCTGAAAAACATTCAACACCGCTGGGATTTCAACTCGAGTCCTCTGGGTGGGAAGCCAGTACGATAGCCACCGCTCCAATCCCGATCCCCTGACTGATTCGAAATCTCATGGTTTTCATGTTTGACTTGGGTGCAATTCACACAGAATAACATCCTCCGTAAATTTTCAAAACTCAATTTTTATTACGAATCCAAATTGATCCCATAATTCCGTTAATGTGGTCTCAGCGTCACTCGCAAGTCATAATTTACTTCATATTACATTCTCTCCACAGCGTTTCTCATCCATTTCACATATTAGCGAATCATATGAACCTTATTCTACTTTAACGCACTACCGAGGAAACCCTATATCGTCCCAAAGTACTATTTAACACGCTCCTCCGCAGAAGAGCGCTGAAAAACTCTCTGATTTAGACGGCGGACGCCTCATTTCTTTCACATATCCTTATCTCAGATGAGTTCCGCGACACTTAGAATGGGCACTCGAAAGAATTCCCTTTATTCGATCCGAGAATGGACGATTCGCGAGCACTCGCCAACATTTCGCATGAATCCTGGAAATGCAGCCCGCACGGGTTTGAGAGTGGAGTGAACTCCCGTCCCTTCCCCGTACCCTCCACTCAAGCCCATATACTCGCTGAAAAGTGGCACCCGGAGCGTTATTTAACCCTGGAACACTAATCTAGGGGTCATGAATTCCTGAGGAAACGAATCACGCCACTTAAACCCTCGTCCGGTCTAGACTTTCGGGACGCCTTGTACATTTCATCATCCACTCCTCTCGTCTTCCTCTGTCCCCTCCGCCACCGCCACCGTCCGCGAACAGAGAGGGAGATCCCTCTCGCAAGGAATCCCACACCCAGTCACCATTCCCTGCTCCTCCATACCCGGCGGTCTTCACGAATTGAATCCTTCGCACCCGACCCACCACCGCGCTCCCTAAACTCTCCGTCCACCTCGTCTCCTCTGTTATACCATTCCCCCACCACCGTCCCCTCCCCCTTTCCCCCAACCACCCTCCGAATCCCCACACCACCCCGCCAATGAATCGTCGAAAACCACACAGCGCCAAGATTGCGCGCATCTAGACGGCATTTGTCACCGGTTCCAATTCGGCAGTTCGCTACGGTGGGATGGGGAGTGGGCGGGGGAGGGGGCGGAATAGGGGGGAAGTGGTGAGTGGGGTGAGGGTGGTAGGAAGGGTGGGTTTTTGTGCGGGGATGGGGGAATGGAGTCGAGGGGTTGGGGATAGAGTGGTTGAAAAGGAGGGGAGGGGGGTTCCCCGGGAGAGGGACGAGTCGATGTCGGAGTGGGAGGAAGAAGAAGGATGAAGGCTTTGTTAGGAGGGAGGATTGGGGAAGGGGTGGCACAGCTCCGCGACCTTCGTCAATAATGATATCGACATGGAATCCGAAAAGGGCGGGAACACAGGAGGCGCCGCTGGGAAGTGGGGGAGGACTCTGGGACTAGTGGGTGAACGATATGATGCGAAGGGAGAGGAGCGGTGGGGATGAGGGGGGGTGGAGGGTGGCCGTGGAGGCGAAGAATGCCCGATTGCAAGGGCCGGCACTCGGCTTGTGCATCGAGCGGTTGCTGAGACCGGGTTTGGGGTATTAATTTTTTCCTACATTTCTTAGTTTGTTAAATACTCTCCTGATTCACAGATACGGAAACTTCCAATAGAAGAGACTTCAAATATGTACGGAGTGCTTTCAAGAAATGCCTTTCTTTGCTTATAACCCGTTAGCATTTTAATGATTGAAATAACATCACTTATGGAAGCCGCAACGCAAAAACTTCGAATATTATAATCCTCAAGCTGTGTGGTTAAAAAAATTGAGTTTTAAATTTTAATGAACGTACTACAAATATAATAAAAGGAGAGAATCTGAATGAGGACTTTGATGTCTTGCGAAAAAAATGAGATATTCTGAAACAATGATTTAGAAGTAGTAAGTACCTATGCCAAGTTTCCTAAATTTTTTACTGTTTGAAACCGACGAGGATATTTCTTCCGCAAAATCTATTTTTATTATTTTTCTCTTTATTATTTATTAAATTTGGGAATTTATATCTCCCAGTTCTTCAAAGAAAAAAAATTCTAATTTTTAATACTTAATTTATATTTCCCGTTACAAAGAAGAATGTTGTACTCGGAATACGCGAATATTTGCTCCAAGCTATTGTATGCGAAATTTAAGTAATAATGTCGTTGAGGCGGAGAATATAGTATTGCTTTTCGAAATTAGAATGACAAATAAGGTATAGCAATTTTGACAGTAGTAATATCGCACGTTTGACGCGCCTTCATTGTCGATAATTTAATCAACATATACGTGATAGTAGCAAATTAATTTGTAAGCTGTGCTAGGGGTCTCAAATAAATAACGATCACCGTTGCTTTACGGAGCTCATGAAGTAAATCATTTAGCCAAGATAATTTTAAAACCTCCTGCATACATTTACATCAGAAACGCAATAAAAAGATAACACTTTCCGCCTGAAGTTCCCCATAAATCATACTTGAGAATGACATATGCTAATGATTTCTTACGGAGAACTCGGCAACGATTCTTTCACATCTCTACATTCCAAGACATTTGTAGTTGGATAAGCCATAGCGACTGTTTCAAGACCACATGATATTAAAAGCACCCAGATGAGGAAGCATGCATAAGCAAATAATACATTTAAAAAAGAAGAAAAAAAATGTTTACATAATATAGGTCTTAATGTTACCTTCTAAAAAGTTACTACTGACAACTCTACGTTAACCGTTATCACAAAGCCAACCTTTTTTTGTTCATCATTAATATAATTTTGCAGCCTAAGACAATGGACGATCCAGAGTAGGTAATAAACACGGATAATGGTTTGATAAGTTAGGATGGAACTCGTGTCATAGATACGTAGCCATTTGATGTGCTAAATTTACAAGTAAGAAAAAAAGTAATTACTCCTTCGATTCTTAGGAAAGGGTGACGTTGAGTGCACTCAGAGCCACACGGGTCTATTCCACACCCTGCTGTCCACCAAATTTTCTACAAACTGACCAATCGCACCCCTCATCGATGAATAATGAAAAAAATAGCTAGAAAACTATTCTATAACATGCAAATTATCGTAGATCGCAGGATGTCAAGGTGTTTAGCGCAGCATTAGGTAACAGTGAGCGTCTTATGGAGCGAGATAAAGGTTCTAACTGAGATAAAGGGTTTACCTAAAAATGAGCCACAAACCCCCAATAGTAATAATGCATAAAACATAGTCTTGTAAAAGCTATATTCGGCGTAAGTTCTGTAGAAAGAGGTAAATCGAAAGATGCCATGCAGGAATTGAATTTAAATAGTTTATGTTGAAAGTCGCAGTCGGAAAATGTCATCACCGCACAATGAACAGCTCATCTGGTGCAAGGCCATTCAAATAGTTATTTTTCAAATAAATAAATATATATATATATAAATGTGTGTATGCATATTAATATATATATATATTTATTTATAAATATATATATACATATATATGTATATATATATATATGTATATATACATACATATATATATATACATACATATGCATACATATACATACATACATTCATAAATATATATATATATATATATATATATATATATATATACACACACACACACATATATATATATATATATATATATATATATATATATATATATATATATATATATACACATATACATATGCACACACACGCATTTTAAACATGAAAGGGCGGCAAATGGCGAAAATATATTCACGCCGGTGTAGATATACGGAAACGGTATAGAAACGCATACGAGGACAAAAACAAGGATGTGGGGAAGTTGGATTGGTACGGATTCCATGCAGAAAAAAGTCTCTTCGACCTGGAATTGCACCACGGAATTTTGACTCACCGAGTCGATGCGCTACCAATTAAGCTATCGAGGAAACGTAATTACCACTGAAAACTGCGGAGGGTTCATGCGACCAAGTGCCCCGATTCTATGGCCAAGAGAGTGTGCGCACGGGAGCTGTTTCGTCCACCAGCAGAGAAATGGACAATCACAAAAGAGGAAAATATTGCCTGGAATGCAATGACATACAGAGTACGTACCGTGTTTTCAAAGGCAAGCACATGCAAAAGCAGGGAATGAACTATATTGGCTTTGAGTTTGTCCTTTGAGTGTGTATCAGTCCACATTCCTTATATTTACTCCCGTGTGAATTTACACGCATATACTCCCACACATACATATAAATATTAATGGTTTCTGGTAAATTTACATGGCAAAATAATAATATATTCATGTTCGTCTTAAAATACACCTCATGTAATGTGGTTGCATGTGTGTGCATAATTATTAGCATATGCATAATGAACCCCATGCACATAGTGACTCTAATGAAATAGAAGATGTCATATTTTCCTTACATACCCTCTAGTATAATTGGTTCTCAAGTCATGTCGTTAAAAAAATAGCTTGTTTTTATGGCATTAGTACGCACAGGATTATGAATAGCTTTAAGATACGAGTGGGATCTTTACCGTTCTATACATTCATATTAATGACAAGAATTCATCTTAGTCAAAAATTTTGGTTTCAAAGAAAAGCATTTAGTAAATTAAAAGTCTGTTTTTAAAACTAGAATTTTAACATTATATAGCACCTTTCATGTATTAATAATTTACTGAAATTAAAGGCTGTTTTCACCGAGTAAAAAATTATACATATGAACCATAAACCATAAACACAGTAATTAACCCGAAGGTCGATTTGGCAGGGTGATGGTAGAGTTCACCCAGCATTAAGCCCGACGGCGCGTGGTGGAAACATCAGGGTAGGGAGCCAGTTCTCTTCCCTGTGCCGGTTATGGTTTTCCTGGATGATCTGTACCCGAAAAATCACAAAGCTTGAAAAAAAAATATATATATATATATATATATATATATATATATATATATATATATATATATATATCTATATATATATATATCTATATAAGGAAGGAATCTGGGTGGAAGATCATACGTAGCGAAACCAGTTGACAGTAAAAATGCTATCCTGCAGAAATGTTTTTTGATTCCTCCTTGTGTATCCTTATTTATCCACTACCAGTATGTGTATATTAATGTTTAGTATAGTGAATTCGGTGGTAATTGAGGTTGGTTGCTCATTAGTTTGCAACGTGCATAGTGAACACGTCCGAAAGGTGTTTCTCCGACTAATCATAGCCTATCTGTAACTATTAATCCATTAATGGTCTTGGCTTTTTTGTAATTAGATTTATTGAATGTTTTGTGAGAAAATTATTTCTAGTAAACAATTAATCGCCATCTATTGAGTAACATATGTGCAAAAATTAAGATTAGAATGCACAGGAATCATTAGAGTGAAAATACTCCAAGCAACTACTATATGTTGGGGTTCTTAAACACGAAACGATTTCTTAGGTGTGGAAATCCTGATCCGCCCACGTCGGAATTATTTCTAAATTTGCCATACTGCGAATGGACGGCTTAGCGGTTTTCGGATCAGTTTTGCCTTCAGGACTCGATCCATCCCACTGACCGCAGTCACCTCTTGTCATGTGTACGGACCGTTGCTGCGGACGTAAAAGGGGAGAGGAATGGGGAGGGGTGTGGGGAGAAAAGGAGAGGAGAGGGAGAGAGAGGGAGGTTTTGCACGTGAGGGAATGGAGGGGAGTGGGATGACGAAATCTGCTCGCGCCGCTCTCTTTTTCAACCATGAAAACCGGGGCGCCTCCATTTTAGCCGGAAATTATTTAATGGTCGTATTGACAGTATTGATTCGTAGGCCCCGCCAAATCAGTCGCGGCCTCCGAGGAGGGCAGCGCTCCCTCAGTTTTTGCTCCCGCCACTGACGAGGGCTTTTTCGAGAGGTGAAAGAGAGATTGATGGCGTAGTAAACACAGCCGCATTCGGCACTCATGCATCTGGTTCGTAGCGTGTACTTTGCCATAAGAACCACGGCATTTTAAAGTGTAATTATAAACGACATAAGTAAAAATGGCATATTTCTTATCTTATCTCTACTCCCATTGCCGTAATGAAGGATATAACTTTTAAATTATTTCCTAAACCTTGAATAAAGAACAATTTTACGTATTAGAATGTGTTACATCAAAATATTTTCAAACAACACATATTTTTCTTCAACTGGGAAATATGGTACTTACAACAATTTCACCAACAACTCAATTACTCTTGGTATCAGACGCACTGAGCAAACTTGCTGCTGGGACATCCTTGGAATTACGGTGCGCGCAAAAACACTGGAAATGTTTTCACTCATGATCACTTTCAAAATCAGTGATAAAATTCCACATCAACACTTCAATGCTTCGAATAAAATACATATTTCTTCAATTTGGTCAAATATAGCTTATTAAAGAGAATTTTACCATCAGAAAAATTAATTCTGAGTAAAAAGGTCAGCCTGCCGGCAGATTCCCCGGCCCATTTGATTATTCATTGGAAGAAAAATTATAGGATAATTCCGAAAAGTTTACATGTATCTACGGCCTGCTTATTGAATCATGAATAATTTACTATGCATTCACGCCTATCAATGCTTCGCAAAGCTCGAACTAGCGCGCAACATCATAGACAAAAGCAAAAGGGGGATTTTGCGATTGTAGGACTTTTTAAAGATGAATATGTGATCTTTCATTAAAAATGCTTCCATCACTAATATCTTTCTCTGAAGAATATAAATACAGAGTTAGACAAAATAATGTACAAAGAATTAAACAATAAATTGAGGCGGGCAACAAAAAAGCAAAAGAAGCATGATGGAAGACGCAGTTCGAGGATATGGAAAGTCTGCAGAGGAAGGGTGAAATCGGTGTGCTGTACAGCAAAGTTAACTCTTTATCGGGAAGTTAGAAAGAGAGATCAACGATAGCAGTTAGAGATAAGGCGGGTAAGGTAATAGTTGACGCAGGAAAGATCCAAGAGAGATGGAAGGAATATATAGAAGAACTGTATCGTAAAGAGCTCAGACCAACAAAAATAGACATAGAAAAGGAACATGACGTAGAGGAAGATAGCTTAGGTCCAGGCATACTAGACAATGAGATAGAAAGGGCATTATGGGAGATGAAACTAAATAAGGCCGTAATTGTGGATAACATTCCCGCGGAACTTTTAAAATGCCTAGGAAAATGTGGGAGGAAGAGGCTATATGGGCTGATCCGTAGTATTTATGAGGAAGGAATCTCGCCGGAAGACTTTGTGAGATCATTTTTAGTTCATATTCCGATTAAGGTAAAGACTACATCATGTGAGGACTACGGAACAATAAGTTTGATATCCCACGCAGCTAAAGTTGTTCTCCGGATCATAAACAAAAGGATAGAGAGTAGGGCAAATGATTACTTAGGGAATGATCAGTTTGGGTTACGGAAGGGAAGAGGTACGCGTGATGCCATTGCAGTAATGAGATTATTAATCGAGAGGAATATAGAACACAACCAGGAGGTATTTGCCTGTTTCGTAGATTTCGAAAAAGCGTTCGGTAGAGTGAATTGGGAAAAACTAATGAGTATATTGCAGACAATAGGAATAGATTGGAGGGAAAGGAGGCTAATCCGCAACCAGTACATGTCTCAGACTGCTGAGGTGCGAGTGGGGAACTGAGTGTCCGGTTGGTCAGTGTTAGGAAGAGGTGTAAGGCAGGGATGCTCATTATGACCGTTGCTGTTCAACCTGTATGAAGAGGAAATGATTAAAGAAGCATGGGAAAAACTGGAGGTAGGAATGAAAGTGGGCGGGGAATTCGTAAAATCAGTTATGTTTGCTGATGACCAAACTTTAGTTTGTCAGTCAGCCAAGGGGCTGCAAGCATTGCTTAATGAATTGGAAAATCAGTGCGACAGGAATGGGATGAGGATCAATATTAATAAAATAAAGGTTGTGCGATTTTCTAGAAAGAAAAAGGCTAAGCTTGACATTAAAATAGGAGGGCAAAAACTAGAGCAGGTAGAACAGTTTACGTATCTCGGCAGTGTTTTGGACCAACATGGTCAAAGTAGTAGGGACGTGAGGAGAAGAATTGTGCTAGGCAAAGAGGCTTTCACAAGTAGGAAGGAGTTGATGACGGGGACGTTGAGTAAGGATGTTAAGAAAAGACTCGTAAAAACTTTAGTGTAGAGCGTAGCTATGTACGGCGCGGAAACGTGGTCATTGAAGCAGGAGGATAGACGTAGACTGGAGGGTTTGGAATGTGAGTGTGGAGAAGAATGGAGAAGGTGAAATGGACAGAGAAGAAAACAAATGAGGAAGTACTTGGTATGGTGGGCGAAGAGAGGGGTTTGTTAGGAGAAATCCTATGGAGGCAGGAAAAGTGGATGAAGGAGGTATTGACCGACAGCGGGATGTTGAAGACTGTGATTGATGGGAGAATGTTGGGCAAACGAGGAAAGGGAAGGAACAGGAAAAGAATGTTGGACGGGATGAAGGGAGGAAGAAAGTACTCAGAAATGAAGAGGGACCTGATATAGAGTAGGATGATGGATTTTGCTAGGGGTCACAGATTATTTTAATTAGTAATTATGTCCATCCAAAAACCTACCTTAACCGGTAGATTACCTAATAATAATAATATCTCTCTCTGCCATAATATTCTCCAGAATATTCATAGCAGTTATTCTTTCCAAGGTTCACAGAGATCGTACTTATACGGAAGCTGCTATAATTATATTCTATCATAACGGAGGTCTGCCAAATTACCATCGCTGTGTATCTAAATACCTATTTTCCCACGAATTCAACAGCAATATCACGGACAAGTATATATCTAATCATGCAAAGGTTTCAATAGTGTATGCACTTGGCATCATCAGAACAGTGAACAGTCACGTCATATATGATATGAGGTACTCTATCCTACCAATATTTCTTTTCGTTGTATCTTGGTTTCCAAATTTATGATCGCTTGACCTCATTTTCCCTCTACCGTGCAGCAAAGAATCTAAAAAAAAACTTGTTTCCATGAGTACAGGAGGAGAGTTAAAGGAACCCAATGCAGAGAAAGTGGTATATCGTTCAAAGGAAGAGTGAAGTAGGAAAAGAGAGGCAGGCGTGAAATGGAGAAGGAAAAAGAATCGAAGGATGGGTGAAGGAGGGAAGAATGGGACTGGTGAGAGGGAGAGCAAGGATTTTGATGAGGTTTATTCAGGAGAGGTGAAGATTGTTGGGAAGGGGGTCAGCGGAAGATGGGGTGGTCTCGGAGAAGAAAGGGAGGGAGATAGAGGAGAGAAAGAGAGAGAGATAGAAAAGAGAATTGAATGGGACTGATGAAACGAGGTGGTGAACCTCAAGTATGAGGCAAAGGAAAAGAGCGAGAGGGGACGTGTTAAGGCGTAAAAGAACGGTGCTCAGAGAAAAACATAAATATAGAAAAATAGAAGAGATATAGGAAGCGCCATATATAAGGGAGTGCGAATCCTTACATCGTTAAATAATTAACCCGCTAAAGTTAACAGTGTCAGGCTTGACTTTGTGGAATTCCCTCATGATGAGAGTAAAAAATAACAGAAACCTTACCTTCCACACACTTCTAATGTCCTACGACCATGGTTTCGATGCTGCGCATCATCGAAACCATGGTCGTAGGACTTTAAAAATGTGTGGAAGGGCAAAGTTTCTGTTATTTTTTTACCCTGATAATTAACCCGCTGGCCACGATAGTGTTAAGAATTGCATTTAATGTTTAGAGGGGTGCGAGTTATATATCCTATGATAACAACGACGTGCTTCTTCATACCCTTTTTTCTTTAAAACGCGTGCAAGTCAAACCGCGCGGATTCCGCCTATCCCTCCCATTCCCCCATTAGCCGACCCAATATACCGGAAATTCCACTTCTCTCTTCCTTTCCGCATTTCCTCTGTGGTCCGTTACCCGTAGTTCCTCCTCGGCTATTTAGGTCTGAGCGAGTTCAGAGAAACCTTTAGGCTACTGAGCAGAAGAGGTGAAAGGGATGAAAGAGTAGAGAAAAATTGCGCGTGGGAGGGTTGGTGGAAAACAGAGAATGACGAAGTACTGATTTATTTTTCGATCCCCATCGCATGCATTGGCCTATCTCTTTCTGAGTACGGTAAGAAAAGGCGCTCAGAGACGAGTGAGCGCAATTTTTTCCTTTTCAAATTCTTCCACGGAGTGTAGGAGAATTCTCCGATACGGAACTAGAAAGGTAAAAACGTTGCTAATGACTGAGATGAAAGGCAGGAATTCTGATATCTAGCACCCGCGGTATTAGAGTGGTAGTGTACAATGTTGGATGTAGAAGGTGTTGCTGCAGCATTAAATGGGAATCTTGAACTTTTTTCCCTTGAAATGATTTTGTACGTTTTATACCATAAATTTTATACCTTTTGATCTTATAAACGTCTCTTAAATGTTCCCAAGTATGTCGTAGAAATTAAGATTATTTCTGGATGGTTTTGCTTTAAGCAAAAGCTGAAGGTTTCTTGAAATCGGTTTTTCCAGTGTTGTGTGGAAAAAATGGAACGAACAATTGAAAAGTATTTTATTTTTAATTAAATTGTTATAAAACTATCGTTAAAATTTTCAATCACTAAAATATAAAAATTCAAGGAACTTTTTAAAAAAAATTTTCAAGACATGATTGCAAATGATGTTTTCAATACTTTAAAAATTTTGATTATCTAAAATTCACACTTATAATATCTCATAAGATTAAACTTCACTCTCAAAAGGCTGTCTTTCAGCGCGCGAGCTTTTTCGTAATTAAAACCGGAACACGCCCAATTATGTAAAACTGGGGTTAAGCTTTGATGAATTCAAAGAAAAACCACAAAATCCAGGAAAATAAGTAACGTGGATGTATTCATAATTCTAAAAAACAGCCGTAACCTTCAAAATCCACTAATGTAAGCGAACAAACGGTAACGGTAATGTAAGCAAACACTAGGTATCATTGCAGTATTAGTCAATATTTTCTTTTGCTAAAAGGAAATACTTTCCCATTACGAAATAATAAAAGTTGATTCTCCCATTGGAAAATTCAATACGTAATATGTCTTAAGCACCTACTCGGGAACATTCATTTCAGACGACACTACATTTTTATTCAGGCTCGCGTCAGAATTGGAGTCCCAGAGGAATATTACTCTCCCCTTGAATGTCATCGTTTCTATCGAACCGAAGATCGGGGAAAATAAATTTTGAGGTAAAATGTTCCCATGAGAGGTTCAATAATAACGAAGTACGAAAAAACGTGCGAGAAACCAAAGGTTAATCGAAAAGGAGAGACTATAATAACAAGAGTAGATTACGGTTTACAAGGAGAATAAATTTATACAATCAGTTTTTAACAAGACCTAGTATTAACATCCAACGATATCTATTTCAAGAAATGGTTGTGCAATTATCTCAAGTGAATGGCGAACAAAACATGAATCCATGAAGGAGATAGTAAGTCCATGCAAAAAATGGTGCCTTAGTCACAGTTTAAATTAAGTTTGATACCTTAAACATAAAAATCGGACAACATTAATTAATAGACTATCAATTGGATTTATTAAATATAACTTAGGTATAACATTTGAAGTGAAACAAATATCACTAAATCTCAATGCAAACGAAAAAACATTGCTTTTTTGTTGGACCGATCGAGGGACATATATTTCAAAACGTGAATAGATATTATGTTACTCCATTTGGAAATTCTCTTCCAAAGCTTGCACTTAATATGAGCGAAATCCATCGCAAAAATAATGGAAAAAACGATCAAAATAATACCGAAACTGAGAAATTGTGATGCAAACTTTGATACAATCCTCCTCAATAAATGTTTATTTTTTGTTACATTTCAAGAAATATTTTATGAACTCTTTAATAATTAAAACGCCAAAAATTGCATCAAATCAATCAAATTTATAAGCATCCCAAAAATAGATTTTAGTAGAAACCCTTCAGGTATTTTTAAGTTACACAAAATTGAATATTTTTAACTTTTTACTTGGCACATAAATGTTTCCATTAATTGTCATATTCCTGACTGCAATCTATACGTCAATTTATTAAATATGTGACTACAGACTGCGAGTCACCCTAAATTTTTCGAATTTGAGCATTCATTTAGCATTTTAAATTATATATTGTAATGCTTAAATCATTTCCTTTATTTTTTATACCACAACTGTGATTAGTGCGTATTATGTTTCAAAATCACAGCATCTAGTATGTAGGTGCCCAATGTACCAGAGGCTGTGATTGCGTCAACTATGTAGACTATTTTAAAGAAAAAATCTTGCGTCTTTAATAAATATTCAAATCATGAGGAAGGTGCCTAACATAATTGGACTGAAAGAATTTTTTTCGTTATTATTCGAAAGCCTGTTATTCGTTAGCCTGTTATTATTCTTTGCATAAAAATATTGTAGAGAAGGATTTATCCATTAATGGTGGTATCATTTCCTCATCGTTCGGCTTGATATTTCAACATATCGAAAAAGAATGAATAGCATCTTAAGAACAATAAATAAAGTCACCAAAACTCACGGGCAAGTCATCAGAATCTTCTTTTTATCTAGAAAAAACACATGTGCAAACACTCCAATCAATAGCACACATCTATTTGTTGAATTATAATGGCGTTTCCAATTTCTTTGGCACGATTAAGAAATGAATGTGAATGAATGGTTTGAAAATACAATCACATATCGAAGGAACTTTCCCCCCGTGAACTTGGTGAATCACACTGAGAAAGGCACTCTTCAAGTGAAAAGGAAAAGGGTAGGAGGGAATAAAAAACTCCTGGCGTGCGCATGAGAACGCTCTATGAATAAAAAAATAGAAAGGAGGTAATCGAAAGGCTTAGCAGTTTGTGGAAAAAAATTTAGGTCTACCAGGAAAAAAGGAGCCAATTTGCCTCCCCAAAATATCGCAGAACGCTACTTAAAAGAGGGGACTTTCGTGTGCGAGGGGAGAGAAAAAGGTAAGAGTGGGTGTGCTGGAGACTAGAATTGGGTGAGCCCTATCCCACCCTTTCTATTCCACCATCTTTCCTAGCTCTCACTCCATTCTCATTCCCCGAGAAAACTAGCAAAGAGGACGACGCTCCTCTCTATATCTAACTCGTTCTAACACGGTCATCCCTTCACCACACCTCTTCCATCAGTCCCCCATGCATCCTTCCACCGGCTCTTCACCCTCTCCAGCCCTCACTCTCACCCACAACCCACACCCCTTGGCCCAGGAACCGCGGCTGACCCACACCCCCATAATCCCATTAAGCATTTTGGCACGCAAGGCGAAAAAAGTTTAGCCATCACCGAGAAAGGTTTTCTGCTTATTCTCCACGTCTTCCCCGGCCTTTCTCAGAATGGGGATTGGGTTGTGGAGGGCGGTTTGGGAGGGATCGAGTGTAAGATAGGGAGAGAGAGACCGGAGGGAAGATGCTGCGAATGGGGCAGAAGGGCCGGTACGGCATAAAAAAAAATACACGCACATATAAAACGGAGAATGGGAACGGAAAGGAATACGAGAAACTGGAGGGATATGCGGGCTGTGGGGAAAGGGTGAGAGGTTTCGAGGGTGGGGGGAAGGTCAGGGGGGAGAACAGGGAGGAGTGGGCAGGTTTTCGAGGAATAGGGAGGGGAGGTGGGGAGGAAACCAAATGAAGAAGAAATGGAGGGAAGGGAGGACGGATGGAAATGAGAAAAGAGGGCAGGCAGGCGGGTGGTGGGAGGTGAAAGTCAGATATGAGCCAAAGACCGTTCGTATTACCGCACGAATTAACCTACAGGGCTACGTAATCCGCAGAACAAAAAGGCCATGGTTTGAATCCCACTTCGGTTGGACATTTTCCTGGGAAAAAAAATCGCGTTGAAATGTCATTTTTTGCAAGAGAAATTCAGCTATCGGTGTACCCCAAAGAAAAGGTAATACGCCTGCCAAATGCTGGGTTTTTATCCCGGCAGAGAACGTAAATTTTATCCTTGTTTCAGGTGCATAAGCATAAGTTTCATTTCCACAATGAAAGAACTTTCATTATGCGAATATATTCGAACGCAAAAACAAAAGCTTGAACAAGAGAATTTCCGGCTGAGTGCTCTCGAATAAGAATTCTTCATCCCAAACGACGATTGTAAAAATAAGAAGTTAAAGGTAAAAATTGCTATGACCTGATCTTATGTACTTTCACGTTTAAATTACCCAAGTGGATTTTTCAACTCTCAAAATTAAAGAACTCTAAGGTAAACTGAGGAGAAACCCTTACAGGACATACGATAATTCTACGAAATTAGTTCTTCAGTCGTACATGACTACGACTTTTTTTGCCGTTTTATCAAAAGCCTTTAAATCATTTTACATTCCTCTTATTTATTTCACATTCATTCGATTTATCTTTAAATGTTATTGAACTTCATAAAAATTCTTCTTAAAATGCAAAATCATTGCATGGTGGTAAAAATATTATTTGAAAAAATACTTCAAGATTTTCAAATCGAAGACCTGAAGAGAAACTAAAATATACCCAATTTAATTACTAATATTCAATATACATGTAGATCATGAGAATACAATAAAATGTGAATCTTTTTAGATCTCATTTCCGATGAGTATTGGAGTCGTAATTGCTTACCAGCGTAACCTGGGATTACCATGTAAATTAATGAAATGTTTAATAATATGCAAATAACTAAATATGTTAACGATCTACTCTACCTATTTTGTCATGAAATGTGAAGACATCGTTTCTATTAATGATTCCATAACTTTGAAAAGTCATCTTCTCAAAAGATCAATGATTTAGCCCATTACTAAATTCAGGGATATAATAACTTCTTTGGAAATCCGACCCTTGCAAATTCCTCGCCCAAGATGGGGCAGGCATACAGGGAGTTGTGAAAGTCTAACCTATATCTATTATGGATTATGTTTATTTGATCCTCTCCTTGGCCATTGGCTGCCTGTATAAAGACTCCCCACACTACGTACGTAGAACAGACCAAAAAGATAAAATAAGGGAGATAGATTCCAGTACAGTTAGAGGTACAAATACCCATTCTTTCCCTGAACAATCAGAAATCATAATAGTAAGAAACCGAAGTCACTTTAGAAATATTAAAAATATTTAATTTACAAGTCGGAACAAAATTAAACATTTTAAAGAAATCAGGTTTATTTGTAGGTGCATGTGTATGTCAGTTAAAAGTTTGTGTGCTAGCGTGTGTGTGGGGTGTAAGGGTTTTTGTATGAATGTATACCATGTTTCGTTTTTGGACTGTGTAGATTTGTGAATTTTGCATGCGTTTCTTTTTTCTTAATTACGGGTGGTGTTTTAACACCCCCCACCACTCGCCCTATCGGCCACTTGCAGGCCATTAAGTAGATGTAGATGTAGTAATCAACATTTTGGTGCGCGCACGAACTGCCTTCAATCTGTATGTTGGGGAAGCTATATCCGTCATTACCTCCCCACCTAATAGGAAGCACAACAAGCAAATTTCTTATGTTTGTCTTTTATATGTACTCCTCTTTTCTCTTATCCTATCTCTTTTCTCATATGCGAATGAATATGTATTAATAATATGCAAATAACTAAATATGTTAACGATCTACTCTACCTATTTTGTCATGAAATGTGAAGACATCGTTTCTATTAATGATTCCATAACTTTGAAAAGTCATCTTCTCAAAAGATCAATGATTTAGCCCATTACTAAATTCAGGGATATAATATAATTCATGTATTTTAAAATCTTATAATGGTTTGAAAACTGATTGGCAGTAGGGGCAGTCCTTTTCTCTGGGCCGCCAGGAAGATCTGGTACCTAAAACATTATACTGAGGACAACTTAGTCGTTCATCACGATAACGACCAAGGTAGTTCTCTGGATCTCTAATTTTATACGAGGGTCATCCGGAAAGTAGTACCCGTTCGTGAAATAAAGACACAAAAGTAAATATTAACAAACATAAAAAATTTTATTTGAAAGAGGATACTTTAAACTACTTCTCAACATAATCTCCAAGCAAATTAAGGCATTTGTCATAACGTGTGACAAGTTTCTGTATTCCTGCTGCATAGTCCTTCGCCGCCAGCTCATTGAGATACGCGAGGGACCCATCTTGCACAAATTTTTGCATAATGCAGATGGTGTTTAACAATTTCATGAACAATTGTTCGAGAAACATTGGGAAAATGCTCACAGATGTCATCAATTGTGACGCGCCGATCGTTCCTCACGAATTCGTCAACTGAGCTCACCAGTTGGTCTGTAATGACAGACGGTCTCCCCGAACGCTCATCGTCGTGTGTGTTCCCCCTCCCCATGTTGAAGTTGCGACACCACCGCCGAACAGACGACTCGTCCATTACATTGTCTCCATACACCTCCTTTAATTGGCGATGAATATCACATGGGCGAACGTTTCTTGCATTGAGGAATTTAATCACTGCCCTCACTTCACAACTGGCGGCGTTCTCAATTTTTTTAAACATTGTAAACAATCACAGAAACAACACAGGCAATGCTAGCGTCACGCAACTTGGCTCAGAGAAGGCAGACAAGCCACTGAAGCTATCTGACCTCGTCCAGCGGCTACTCGCGTCGTCAGCACTTCATGCGGCACGAACGGGTACTACTTTCCGGATGACCCTCGTACTTTAGGGTAACTCAAATGTTAAAACAAACTAGAGCTCTGAATTTTGTTCCATCAATCATGACCTAAAATGTCGTAAAAAGATATATGCCACTTCACATTTTTTGGCAATAGTCAATTTAGCGGTAATTATTACGGACACAATAACTTTTCGATTATTATTAACCTCTCAGCCACTCAATTGCCATAAAACCTTTTCCTAGGTTTAATTAAGATATTCCTAGCATCAGGTTTGCGGAGGACATCATTTCTTGGTAAGCAGGAGACTGCCTAGGTAATTATCGTTCATTGATGCTGCTATAGATATCCTTGTCGCAAACAATCGAATTCGCGCAAAGAGACGCAAAATGTTTCTTCAAACATATTTTCTAAATAGAACTTATTTTTACGCGCATATTACCCACATGGATTTATTTTTTATTAAAGCAGTATGCCCTGCGTTACAACGTTAGCATATTTCATTTTCTTAACGTTCGTAGTAATACAAAGACAAAATTTTTAGATGCCTTCAGCTTCCAAGATTCCCAATTTTGAAGACGCGCGCTTCATCTCAGACTAATGAATGATGATTACCCTTTGCGGCGACGACCAACTGACCAATTATGGTACAACGTCAATTAACGTAATTGGATTAAGCGATGAGATGGCTGGCGGAGGTAGAAAAATAAGGCGACCTGAGCGACATCGCCGATACAGTTCGCATCAGGATAGATCGAACGCCATTGCGTGGCGCTGCAAAATTTCAGAGAATGGAGAGCGGGAGAGGCAAAGAAAAATGGACGGGAGCGCGAAGACGTGGACCCCTTGGATGTAGGTGTGGGCCGGACCTATGGCGGGCGGTGGGGCGAGGAAACGATAATCACGACGGTGGCGGCAACCAGGGGCGCCCTCGAGAAGCACGCGTTTCAGAGTGCGGGGAGGGAATAGGTGGCGGGGGTGGAATTGTTTCCGAGACGGATGTGAGGAATGAGTGCGGGGGGAGTGGGGCGGTGAAGGGTTGAAGGGGCGGGAGGAAGAGGGGTGCAAGTGTGGGCTTTGGTGGGGAATGAGGAGAAGGAAAGGCGGCGGTGAGGCGCGATGGTGTGAAATGCCGGAAGTGGAGCGGGGTCGGGGAGGAGACGGCAATGTGAGGGTGGTGCGAAAGTATGGGCTGTTAGCAAAGGAAATTGATGAGAAGGAGAGAAGGGGTGAAAGGGAGGCAGGGAGGGCATGTCGGGAGTGGAGAGGAAGCGGAGGGGGGGGGGGGAGAGGAACTCGGGAGGATCAGGAGTGGAGTGGCTAAGAGAGGGCGAAAAGGGTGCTGAGAGAGAGAGAGACTGGGGGTATTCTTTTATTGGAGAGGTCAGGATTTCTTCTCAGGGGCGAATCCAAGAATGGGTCGAGTCCTTGGACGGAGAAGGAACTTCTTTTTTCGGGTGGTGGTCCTTACTTTCCCCTTTTAACCCCCTCTCGCCCTCTCCCACCTCTTGGTTCATCCCCTCCACTCCAACCCCCATCTCCCCTCTCCGCCATCTCGGAGAGACCATTGTGGTTTTTAGGAGGCAGTAAGCGTGGGAGGTCGGGGCGGCGGGGAGCAGGGCTTGGCGAGTGAAGGGGAGAAGGGGATGGGTCTTAGCAGAGGTTTTCGCAATTCGCTTGGGCATTGAAAGGGATTGCTGGAGAAGAGCATCGCATCAAGACTGACGGGATTGACAACGAGTCAAACTTGCCGAGGAGGAGGAGTCACCCGCAGCTGATTGAGTTTGGACGATAAAATGAATTGGTCATCAATTGAGTATCAATATCCAATGATCGTAGGACAGGCCATTACTAGTTAAGTACATACTGTGCAGTTAGCTCTCCAGACCAGCTGAAGTCCCGCCGTGTACTTGATGATCCTACTCCTTTCATAAGACTGCTTTCAACATATGTTAGTGCAATAATTATTTCCGATCGCTTGATTTTATTCCATGGCCGTTATAACAGTAAAGCAGTCAAGAAAAGTCATAAAATATCCACTGAAGGATTTCTGTCTTTGTAAAGTGGTAATCTAAATATTTAACTCACTCTCATCACACTTGAACCAAAAATATCTTCTATTTTATATTTATATAATCGCATCCAATATTCAATCAAAGTAATTCGGTTAAGATCGCCATAGGGGCTGAAAAATTAACGATCTATGCCAACAAATAAAACAGCAATCCCAGTTTTCCATTCGTAAGATAACCCCGTTATTCTTGTAATAGGACGTACTAATCGTAGATAAAACTCAAGCGTACTGTATGTATATTATTAACGCCATCTTTTCCTCTTTGTAAGCAACAAACTCTCCGAAAGCTCTTCACAGAAGGCAAAGCTAAATAAATTAACCCCGTAGTTTCCTTTCTAAAAAACCCGACACAAACAAGCTGCAATTTATAAAATGTTGACGAACAAACAAATGGCTAGTCCTGTTTCCTTCTTTGTTAATGATGCTGACATCTGGGAATGTTGCCTTTTCATGTGCTACATGTGGTCACAGTTGGGGGTGACCGTAAACAATGCTTCCAAATGGAATTAGTCATTTTGTGAGGAGCATATGCACTACATTCACGAAGTAAAAGATAACGTCACATCATTTCTATATGCACGTAGACGCACTGTTCAGACCTACAATGATAATTGCGGGCAATATTAATGTCAAAATATATTTTATTACAATTATTCGCTTATCTTTTACTTTAAGTTGCTTTGTTATTATATTCTCTTGGTTACAGTAATATCATTCGCAACTTTAAAATATGTCTGAGATAAAACAGCTATTTCAGATGGTTAATTTTAATCACGAGTAGAAATCTCATTATATGCGTGAGAGTGCAGTGTGGTAATTATTATAATATTTTACCACGATAAAATTCCTTATTTTCTCGCAAATTGTATACTTTATTACATTTTTGGCCAGATGAATTGATTTGCTCTTACTGAGTGTATGTAATCAATGTCTCCATTTTATATTTCGACGATAATGAAATTTAAAATCGGATAAGTACCATGCTTCCATATACAGTATGGTCATTTCACCTCGATTATAAGGCAATTTTTGCACCATTTTTTTCCCTTTTTACTTTTTTGTACGTTCGTTTCAGGAGTATTATTAGGAATATCAAAAAATATCTCTTTTGGGGTTTTCACAGAAATGCGCATATTTGGACTTATTGGAAGGTATTCCCTCTTTTCCAAATGATATTCACTGAGAATTTAGCATTCACAATTTTTATTTAAAGAAAAATATCGTTACATTTTTAATAAAAAACAACAGGGAACGACTAAATATATGCATGATGAAATATTTTTTCTATAATATAATAGAAACTTTCTTACATAAGATTTTGTATATCGGCTTTGAAAATATATCGTATTTTGTAACAACAGTGGGGTCGAATTTGCATTAAGAATCATTTATTAGACTTTCGAACTACTCGTTTCTACCAATGACCCTTCATTAAGGAGATATTGTTTCACTCTACTTAAATCAAATATCCCTTTAGAAGCATAGGAAAAGATATTCGCCAACAATATTGCAGAGATTGAAATCTGTGTTTCCTTTATCAGCCAATTTTTGCAAAAAATAATGTTAAATAATGTTATATATATATATATATATATATATATATATATATATATATATACTTCGGAAAAAATCTATTAACTACGACAAATAGCTGGCAAATTAGTAAAAATGACTACGAATTTTCTCTCGAAAAAAAGGAAAATGTTATCACTTTGATTTATAATTTTACGTTTAGAATTCCAGTTGTAATAACGGGGGAGGTAACATACGAAAGAGGAAATACTAATCATCATTTCAGCTTCAGCGAGGAAATCGATCGACCTTGGATGTTTATTGTAGAAAACATATTCTGTAATGACTACAAAAATGGAAAAGCTTTACCTGCATTTTTGAAATTAACATTTCATATTGCGAAACTTTGTAAGATGAACATGAAGAAAATATTTTGAAATATGAGAATACTCACTCTAAATAATCAATGAGAGAGTCCTTTTACCGGAAACAGAAAAGATTGATAGTTAAAAATTGATTAATTAACGACAACTGCAGGACAAAGTTTTGTCCTGCAGGTAAAATGATAGTTATGTGTTTGAGGTTATCTTAAATCGTATTACTTCCCGGCGGTTGCTGTGATGACTTACTGTTTTTTGTTAACTACATGAATAGCTATTTGCAGTAATCCTCCATAGAACAGTTGCTAAACAATACTGCAATCAAACGAAATCTAGGGCTAATTTTCTTCCTCCCATTAATTGAGGTAGTTAATTATTTCTCTATTGGGCCATTTCGTAATTTAAAAAGGTAAAAATATTTCCCTCTGTGAACATGATATACGCAAACTTATTACATTTTTCAATAAGTTTGTTTCATTTAATTAACTCCTGTTTAACACCAGATAAATCAATTATACCAATTTTTCATTGCTTAATACTTCATAAAACATGATTGAATGTCCGAAAATTATGTGCCAGTAATAGAATCATATCTTGAATACGCCGTTAAGCGTGCCAAAATAAAATTGCACTCGTTAGTCTATTTACTTTGAATACTGCAAACATAGTATATACTACAACATTAAATATCTAGTGCATAAGAGTTTTATTTTTATTATAATTATCAATACGTTAATATTGATCGTAAAAGTGGATGTGACAGAACCAAAAACTATTTGCGCCGTATGCAAAATAGAAGACTTTTAGTTTTCTGATTCACACATAATCCATACTTTATCTTTCGCATCCATGGATATGAACACAGGAAATTCGGCAGTCGAAAAACAAGATAAAAGTAGAACATCGTGTCTCGACGCCCAAGGAATAGGAATATCATGTAAACAAACTCACTGATTCTCCATCCCTTCCTCATCCGGTGATAACACTAAGAAAATGTTTACCTCGGGTGAGATGCACACACCGTCCTATTTATCCCATTTTTTTCTGGCGGAGAGACCTAAACCTGTTATAGGTTTTCTTCGTTTGTAACGCCTCATAAAATGGCTTACCCAACGCAAAACCCCGTGTAAAGTCCAATTCTTATTCCTCTGGTCTGAAATCTTAATACCTTCATTGCACTTAAAGGGAGCTTCATATTTCGATACATACGAAACTAAAATCTTCTTTCTTTTCTCACGATCAGTCGAGTAATTACACATTAAATCGTAAAGTAATTATGATCATATTCGGCTGGCTAAACAAAAATGCTTTTCGAAGCCAGAAAAAAAGCGACGAAAAAGTGAGCTATTGCCATTTATTATGAACAATTTATCAAACAAAAGTTTAATTTGCTTTCACTTTTCATCAAGAAAGAATATCTATGAAAAGTTAGTCGTCAAAAGGAATGCAAAACTAATCACATCTTATATTATTCAGCAGACGATAAATGATCATATTACACAGAAATGAAAACATACTGCTATATGTAAATTGAACTGAGTGTTTCGGCTAAGGGTGTTTTATTTATGCTGAATATTTATTTTTTTGCCCCTAAAATGGCGAAGAGATAATTCTTTTTGTCTAGTACTGTCTGCCTACCAGGCTATTTTTCTCAATGTCCTTGGCCTCTTAAGTTTTTTCAGGAGGCATTATAAACTTAAAAATGTCATGGAAGTTAATTTTTATGAATAAATTACAGTTTATTTCATATCTATTTTTTACTTAATTAATAAGGAGTACCGATGTAATTTTTGATGACTCCTTTTACGTCGGTTTAAGTAAGTTCCCGAATTATATAATGGTAATATACTATATAAAATCATCTAGATAAACCTACCCTGTCTTAGAATATTGTCTCAAGAGTCTTTACAATTATAAGTAAGGTATTTAATTATATTAAATTCTGAGACAATATGCTTTCAATCAATCCTAGTCGATACAAATATAAGAATTAAAATCTTTTTAAAAAAGCTTACCGCTCCTTTACAGAATAGAAAAATGTAATTCAATTATTTTAACTAATGGGTGTTAGCGTGATTCTTTTCACCATTTTATTCATGTTAATATATTCTTTTTTGGGGTCCAGTTTCAACTTCTGACATAAATTATTTAAATCAAATTTATGCATCACTAATGTTCGATTTAATCCTAATTCTGCTAGGCTTAGGTAATAATTAGCATATATATTTCCTAAAGCGAGTGAATGGAAAAGAAACTAATTAAAATTTTAAAAACCAAAAAGACCAAATCTTTAAAACAAATCTATTTTCTTTAATATCATTCATATAATTGTGATAATTATACACAACAACTATAGCGACAATTGTGAGTTTTAACATTTGATCACACATTTCCCGGCCCAAGGCACATGAGTTAAATATTCTACGTCTCCACTCAGGGTTAATCAACTGTACACGATGCAAACCTGATACAGTAATTGCCATTTGAATATTATCACAAAATCCAGAGAAAGACTTTGCTGGATGACTAGCGTGATATTGGCCGTTAAAATTCTGACCCATCGTCACGGTGGACACTATGTATTTTCGATGCAAGAGGCCATAGGAAAATCTACAAGAGAGAGAGAGAGAGAATTGGTAGGGAGAGGAAAAGCAGAGGAAGAGAAAGAGAGATAAGCTCCTCATAAGCCTTGAGCAGGGAAATTGCTCTAGCCGACCATGCACGAGGCCTTATCTCCCTTTCCCTTCCCCTCTCCCTATTTCGGACCATAACTGAAGCTGTGGGAGGATGAGAGAGAAGATTCAATGCAGGGCATGGGGATCGAGGGAGGAATAGGAAGGGAGGTGAAAGCAAATTGAATCTCCTCTTCATTCCCATCTTTCTCCCGTTCCTCATTTTTCAACACGACTCCCGAGCCCACCTCTACGTCACTGCATCTCCATGGAAACGGAACGCTTTTACGATGCTTGAGGAGGGGAAAAAAATAACGAGCGGAAAAAAATGAGCATCAAAAAACATTTTACCTCGACCTTTCACACCCCCCCTCTCCCCAGTTGCGGAATGGGAAGAAGTGCTCCAAAAATTTACTCTAAAACCGTATCAACTCGCTTCCGTCTCCCCGGCCTATTGTCTCCAGGTTTCCTTTTTTTTCATGACCCAAAATTTATATATACATTAAGTATAAAGTTTTTTTTATCTTGAATCTCCCTACTCCGCTACACGGAGGTGAAAAATAACTGTTTCGCAAATGGAAGGCGAGAAAAAATAAACAGGCAAATGGAACAGACAAAGAATCCACCTCCTTGTTAGTCGAAGAAGGCGACAATAAGTAGGTTCTCTATAATTGTTTTCAAGACGAATGTATTCCGCGAAGCTTCATGAGACGGAATAGGTTTATGTCACACACAGAAAATAAATCAAGTTCGCCGTTGTTTCTTTCAATACTTATAAGACACACTCCGTCAAAGGGAATTATAGAGGTCCATATGGAAATGGAATAACATCCACTGGAAGGAATAAAAATAGTGAGGTTTTCTTTAATATAAAAGAGACAAACAGCGTATCGTCAACAATATAAAAGTGTGAAGAAGGTTTATATGTGAAATGAGGGATCATTTCCTGGAGGACGACTAAACGCTCGGGTGTGTGAATTAACCTCATGTTAACAAATGTTTGGTTGAATTTGATAAAAACGTGACCTTAATTATGAATCGTGATTGTTATATAAGCTATCACTTCAGCTGACGAGGAAACCGGATAGAATTTTACAAAGGAACCTCGAGGGCAAAATTTAAATCCGTATCGCAACACTCTCTCTAAGCCATCAAAAGAAAAAAATTCATGATGGAACGGATTTTTCTCAACGTATTTTTTGAAGCAGTACTTTAGGCAAATCAAAATTAAAAATTTTCTCTTATAATATATAGGTTAGCTGATATAATCATACATTACAAATATAACATTATTTCCTATTTAAATTACAAATAAATTACTTTATTTACATAATATTCGGTGGAATATACGCATATTTAAACACTAAATTGCATTTCATAATATTTTATAATATATGCATATACACACACAATTATATATGAAATAACATTTGGAATTGATAGATTGGTGGAACGACATAATTTAAATCCTTATGGGAAATTTTAGCTAAAATAACAAACATATATGCCCGAAACAAACAGGGTTTCAAAGGAAAATAACGTGCCTACGAGTATTTTGAGTCTTGTCAGACTTCCTCTAAAGCTTCATAACAAAGAATAAATATTGCAAGCAACTTTATTTAAGCTAAAATATATTTTTAAAATTTTTATTGCTAATATTATTATAGTATTTGACAAAATAATAAGCTTTAGTAAATGCCAAAACCAAATTAAAACTTTTTTGCAATATGGTGACGAAAATAGCGGATGAATATGCAAAACATAAAACATTTGTGGCTATTAATACTACAATTCTGAGAAAATCATCCGCGAATTGGACCGCATTCACGTGAGCATCATTCGATATTTATAAATACAAACGAGCAAATTGTTGAGTCACTGAGATTGAGCAGACGGAAAAGTACTTTTTGCACAACCGCCACCATGACGACGAGGAAGAGGGATGCCGGAGAGCGGAAAAAAACTCTTAATTAACGACGAGGCCGGGATTCAAACCTCTTACAATGGGAGCTCTGGAAACCACTCTGCATCAAGTGCCTTCCTAATAGGAACAAAATGGTTGCAACGCAAAATGAATTTTTACTGAGTGCAAACAAGGCATGAAGCGCTTTCTCCTTTTTATTTCCTCTCTCCTCCTCCTATGAGGAAAACTCACTGGGTCTGGAAATAGTCGAAAAGAGATTGTGGGAAAGGAATGATGGGAAAGAGGAGAGGAATGCGATGGTGGGAGGAAGGAAAGAAGGAAGCTCCATTGAGATCATAGTCAGAGTGGATGAAAGGAGTACAAAAAATCCTCCACTTCGACTACTGCGAAAAAAAGTTGGCAGGTTGAAAGATCAAGTCACACATCCTTATATGCTGTTGGACAAATACCGCAAATGAAAAGAATAAATGAATGATTGTAACTGGTGGATAGTGTTTTTTTTCATTGGAGCCAATTCCACCGTCAACTATTTTGAAGGATTCTCAGTGTCACTCTCACTCCCTGACCTAAGGCTTTAGGAGTGCACTACATATTTAGTAATTTTAGAAGTAATATGCCTATACAAATTTACACAAGAGTTCGATTATTGTTCATTATGTCATATAAGTCTGTTGAAGTAGATGCATCCTGAAGAGGCTATTGTGTGGAACTCATTTTATTACTGTACAAGGGCGGTCTGAAAAGTTTTCGACCTAACAAAGATACAAGACATTTTTTCTGAAATTTTCTGAGGTCGGAAACGTTTCAGACCACCCTCGTATTATGTCAGCCGGTCAGTATGGTTCAACTACGTTGATGAAATAGAAAATTATGTTGATCTTTCTGGGGAAATTTATCAAATTTAACTTCAGCAGAATATTCCTCTAATTCATTATGAAATCATTTCTTAAAATTGTCTAATCTTCCAGTATAAAGTCGCAAATGAATGACTTATTAGGATGTGATAAGACTTATATTTGCAATCAGTTCATTTATTTTAATGTAAAGAAACTGATCCACGGTGGGTTAGTCAGTTGGGTTAGTTAGGTGGGTTAGTAAGTTGAAACAAAAATTTAAATGTCCTTCTGTTATAATACGTTCCCACATTTTATTAATAACAGCCGTTGGATTTTGTTGACTTTATTACGTAGGAAATTATTTTTATCAGGCTGAGAGAAATTTTAAGATTTAACCCTAGAAATATGCATTTCGTAGGTCAATAAAAATTTCTAGGATAACTGTAATTAATGGTGGTAAGTATTTAATGTATACAAAATAAGGAGTTGTGGTAGAAGACAGACGTATGTTGTTCATGATATGAAAATGTGAAAGTACAGCTGAAGTTACCATTATAGTATTAAAAACAGAGTGAACTCGACTTCTTCCACTTTTCCAAACTGATGTGCGCGTGAAGTGCTGAATTTAGACCGTCGATTAAATATGCGCATAATCTCAGATTGTATTGGCATTGATAAGATGACAGTGCAAACCATAATCACTTAAAAATTGGCGATGCAAAAGATCTACGCTAAATTCGTCCCGAAGGTATCGACTGAAAACCAAGAGAAGAGTCGAGTGTCTGCTTGTGAAGGCCTTCCACAAAGGCATTTTGACGATTACCCAGGCCTTATAGTGACGAATTTGTATTAGTAGACCACTCTCTAATCCCAAAAGCGAAATCCTCCCTTAAAGGATACCACCATGGGACCTTAAATGCGGTTTAAGAAGCTTGCATACGTAACATTAAGGACCGTCAGGAATCCGTCAACCAGGGAGACTTGATTCGGGAAAAAGCCGCTGTCAAAAGTGTGTCGACACTCAAGGGGTGATATACTTTGAAGAATTTTGAGGCATTGTATCCATATTTTAAATACGAGAATGAGTAAATCTATTTTTCCGAAACTTTCCCGATACTTTTTATACAATTCATGTATTCACGTAAGTAAAAAATGTTCACAGATGCGGGCACAAATTCGACTCATGCAGTCCTCAGTTCTTCGGGCGGTTTTAATTTAAGGTTATTTGCTAAAAACAAATAGCGAGAACTATCAAAGAGGTGAACCATTAGTAAAATAATAAAAATCATATTGAATTTGATAGATTTTTGGATATTTAGTTAATTCAATTCGATTCTATCATAAAGATAAATGACTTTACGCTCATTTTCTGCATTTTTCAACGATTATTCAACTCTCTTCTGTCAAAATATTTCATCTTCAGCACCAGCTGCCAGGGATGTATTGACATCTTCGAGATTGGCTGTTGGCGATTTCCAAAGGTATCAGAAACATAAGTACTCCATCTTAAGTGCGCCCAATTTTCCTAAGGAGGGGTGAGAAGCAAAGTTGATTAAGGGAAAGAGTGGACATTTCAGAGTCACGTTTTCGTAAACTGATGGGAGAGAGGAAAAAATTGGACTATCGAATAAGGACGAAGGGTGGGAGAAGTGTGTGTAGAGAGCGTAAAATGTGCGATGTATAAATAACTCGTATACATATATATATATATATATATATATATATGTATACGAGTTATTTATATATATATATATATATATATATATATATATATGCATACATATATACATATATCTATATAGATATATACTATATATATATCCCCCTATTTTACTACACATGTGTATACAAGGGTTTGGACGGAGAGGGATCAATGGGAAGGACGCGGGGAAACGGAACCGCGATGGATGTTGGAGAGCTGCCTTGCAGTGGGGTAAAAAAAGATACTGCGGCGGAGACTCTCGCACACAGGCGCAGCATCCCGTCCGCCTAATGAAATCTTCTCGGCAGAAAACAGCCCCTGTGAAAAGCGTTCAGCCCTCGATACTCCCACCGCTACCTTACTTCCCTCTACCCTTCTCCTCTCTAACCATCATTCTCTCCCTCCCTCGCTCACCCTTCGCCCTGATCTAATACAATTCCCAATCTTCCTTCATAACCCACCTTCAGCAAAATATCAATCCTATGCCCACTCGTACACCTGTATTTTACCTTGTAAAATATGAGGTATTCATTTGGAAACGGATTTGAATTTATGTAGAAAATAAGATATCATAGGCCCAGCACGTAGACACTGTAGCTACATTATGGCATGAAGGATGCGATGGAAGGGTAGTTTCTACATTTTTCCAAAACCGGGTAAACTATAAATAAGTTCATTTTTAACATCTTATATGATTGAAGTAAAACAAATATTATGCAGAAATATATGGTACAATCGTAAAAAGCCTAATGGTGCGTAGAGTACAAAGCCCACAGATTATTCTTTTTAAGTCAAAGCTCTCATGCCTTTTCTCACAATTGGGATAATTTTTTATCATATTTTTGAATAATGATCTTGGAGCGTCTTTGATTTCATTCTACTGAATTTTCGTTCTTCTTCCCGTCTTTATACGTCACCAAATCAAAATAAAGAGGGAAATACTAGCAATACTAGTCTTTAAAAATTAAGAGATTGACGAAAAAATGTGATAATTCAAATAAATATACTCTCTTTGAATAAAGTTACACTCCATTCATAGTTTAGAAATGTTTTCATAAAATTATCATAATTAAATTATGTTAGTTACCTTATGACAAAAATTAAATTACTCTGACTCCATTAACTCAAGCTCTGACTTTTAACAATCTATTATTTACAACAGCTACTAGTATAAATGCATAATACGCTCATTAGTTTCGAAATTGAAACATTTCGTGTGGAAGTTAGGATTGTAATCTAGTTTGAGTTGGTTAATCCAAAACGTTTCACATCCAAAAGAAAATGACCCTTCATTGATGAAGAAATTTGAATAATTCGAGATTTTGAATAAACTCAAGTAATCTTCCATCTCTCACACTTCCCTTTCGCCCTTTAATTTATCTCTCACACGAACCTGATTCTCGTTCGCGGGATGGTCCTTCCTCGGTCTTCCATCTTACTCCAACAACCCATTGTCTTGCTCAAATCCCTTCGCCTCACCCTCCCGCCCCCCTTCCCGGCCACTGCGACCAACCGGCGTCGCTCGGCCCCTCAGCTTTCCTGTTTCCCCTTAATTCCTCCGTCTTACTGTTTCGATTCCATGAAAAGCAAATTAATTGTCCCACGGAACTCCTCACAGCCTCCCAACCATCTCTCCGCCTCGACGCAATCAACTAGAATTTAATTTTTTCTTCATTAGGCCTCAAAGGTTGTTTTCGCGTAGGAGTTTATAAATAAATATAATATAGACTAGAGGTTATGCTATGAATTGCTGCATATACGAGGGCGACTCGAAAAGTAAGGTTCCCTATTTTTTTCATGAAAAATCAAATTAATTCTCAAATTTGCGTAAATCGTTGGAAAGGTTGAGTATTTAGCTATTTCTAAATAGTTGCCTTGACGATCAATCACTTTTTGCATCCTTGTAACTAGCTTTTTAATACCGGCGCCGTGCGTTTCTCCCGCCGCGTCACGAATCCAACTGACGACTGCTTCCTACACTTCCTCGTCTAACTTGAACTTCTGCCCTCCAAGGTATTTTTTGAGAGCAGAAAACAAGTGGCGGTCGCTGGAGGCAACGCACGGGCTGTAAGGAGGGTGGTCAATGATGTCCCAGCCAAATTCATTGAGTAGGGTGGTCGTTTGATGTGACACGTGTATGTTAGTGTGGACGTGTACTGCCATGATGCAAACACACTCCTTTGGTGAGACACCTTGTAACCGAGGACCTCCGACACAATATTCTGCACTGCGAGGGAGCCACTCTCTTTATTAAGGCCTTCTATCATCTCATGAAGGGTAATTCTCCGGTTATTATACACCATCTCGTCAAGTGGAGCCACCGTTGATTCCGGCTAACTCGGTCCGATCGCTGCTCATCGTGGACGTTTTCCCGGCCATGAAAAAACTTTCTGCACCACTTCCGCACGTTTATGATGTCCATTCACTTCTCATCGAACACTTCCACTAAATGTTGATGAATTTATATCGGAGAAGCAGTTGTCAGTTGGCTTCGCGACGCGGCGGGAGAAAGGTAAGGCGCCGGTATTAAAAAGCAGCTTACAAGGATGAAAAAAGTGACTTACGCAAACTTGAGATTAATTTGATTTTTCATGAAAAAAATAGGGGACCTTACTTTTCGAATCCACCTCGTAATAAACGGTAGTTCTTGACGAAAAATTGACATTATGCACGTGCTTCAGAAATTCCTGTTACCCCACTGAACATCTCGATATTTGAGTTTTTTCTCAGACGTTCTCTGTAACATTTCCCACACTGGTACTTGAAACACATTTTCCTTTTTAGAAAAAGTTTATTATCAAGAGGTACCAACAAATTAAATGAATGGTACAGAGGAACTAGACTATCACAAAAAAGATACATCCAATGTTGAGGTATCAAGTGATCGTAATCATGTGACTTATCTCACATTTATGATTACCAACTGCTCATTTTCGTCTTTATTTTCTTTAAGATCAAACTATGTTTATGAAACAGAATAGTATAATCCACGCAGAGATTAAAGGACGGTTAAGAAGGTCAACTGCAATCACTCCTGTTTTATTTTGAAATAATAAATTATATCGCAATGATTTCACCGTAAATTTAATTGTACATGTTTGGTGTTCTTTGATCCTTTCTTTAAATTTCCGTCCTGTTTGCCCAATATATTTTGTGCTACAATCTGAGCACTTTAACTGTTACACTCCACTCCTCTCGTTTTTGGGGACTTTGTCTTTAGTGTGAGAGACCAGGTTCTTAAGGTATGAACCACTGTAAAGGGCACATTTAATTTTTTTTTAGGAAAACTTTTAATTACTTTTTGAGAAATAGTCCCAAGATATAGTATTCTCCGCAATTTGGCAGTGGGATCTATTAAATTTTCGGGGTTGTAAATGTGGCTTAATGCTATTTTTGCAAGTTTATTCCGGTAAAGTTTATTATTAGATATTCTGAATAACCATTGTTTACTGCTAACGTTTTAATTACATTAAGTTCCTTATTTACAATGAATTTTGACATAGGGATAGCGGTTAAACGGTGGATCATTGCATGAAATGCCGAAAGCTTTTGGGTGAAGCAAGGCCTTGAAGAGGAATTAAATTGGTCTGTATACATTTCTTTCCTAAAAAAGGAATACTGTAACCCTTCTTTGTCTTTAGAAATGGATAAGTCGAGGAAATTCAGGGAACCTTTTTCCGCTTTTTCACACGTGAATTGTACATTAGAATTGATAGGATTTAGATGTGCTAGGAACTGATCAAGTTGCCTATCAGAACCTGTCCAAGTCAGAAGACATCGTCTACATATCTTAGCCAACAAAATACATTATTAATGAGAGGGTGAGCTGAGGAGAACAAAAATTTTTCAAAATTGTCTATATAAATATCGGCCAGGAGTGGGGACAAGAGCGAGCCCATGGCTAAACAATTGGGTTGTTGGAAATATGTACCATTAAAAATTAAATAATTTTGGGAAACACGCGTCTTAAGTAATACTCAAATTTCACTTATAACTGGCATTGGGATGGATTTCCGGATGAGGATGTCTTCGGGGAGGTTCACCGCTTCCATGGGTGGCACGTTGGTGAAAAGGTTGCGTACATCGAAGGACCTTTTTCATAAGTTTGTGGACAAGGTCTAAGGAATTTCAAATAACAAATTTCACGATAGTTAATTTTGGGAATTTTCAAAAATAAGCAGGAGTAAAGATAAGCTCAAAATGCTTGCTTCTAACTGTTTCAAGCATTGATTAACTGAATAAAAGTGAAATGGAAGAGGAATATTTATATGTTGGATTCAATATACGCAGTAATACTCGGTAACATATAATTTGCATGGTTTTGGGGATGAATTTATCCATACGGTTTTCAATTCATTCCGTGAATTTACCAGGAAATTAAAAACTAACTGTGGACAAATGTGCATGCTCTATTGCACGATACTTTAATTAGATATTATCGTTAAATTTCAGGTAATTTAACTTTATTATTCATACTGAAACAGTGTTTTCCCGTTCCACCCCTAATGCCGTGCCATCCTTAACCCGGAGCTATGTCTACCACATAAAACACGTCAATCCCCTTCCACTGAATGAACATCAACATAATTATTTATTGATCACCTTGTCTCTATGCGAGTTGGAGCTGTACTGTACGATGAAGAAAGTACACCAATTACTCCGTAGACGGAACACACGGACTTGGCAGATGTACCCGAGCGAATATCTGTAAATGTTTAGATTGGAACACGTTCGTCTCAACCGGAAAACGTTGCTACCTGCCGGTCAATACCTATTCAATGCACTACACAAGGTTAGTTTGCGATCTGAATAGATAAAGGCCATGTGACCTCTCTGTCAATGATGGTTCCACCATATGCCTTAGGATAAGGCAGAAGCGTGTTTCATGTTCTTCATGAAGCCTCATCGCCTAGTGGTTGATTTACCCATTAAGCAATGTTAAATATATTGAATAAATGAATGCAGTCGACGTACTGCAGGAGATGCCGCCACAGTAGCTTTTAACGGAGTCAACCGCTAATATGTAAGAACCTGCAAAAATTTCTAAGTTTAAAAATAATTTGCATTGGTCATTTAAATTCCGGGCAAGGAGAACGATCTTTACATATTAAAATTTCTGTTTATTAATTTATTCTTAATTTTTACAATTACAAAACAAAATATGCACTGTCGTATCCCTTCCCACTGAAATCGCTATGCCGTATAAGTATATTCATCAATTTTCAATTCAAAAGAAGGACCTAACAATGGTGATGTAAAATTCTCACCCTTTAGAGCCATTAAAACTTTTTTCTATTCATAATATATTCAAAATCGCATGTACTAAATATTAACTTTTAGTTTAATTTTTAAGTTATGAAGCTACAAAAAGACTCACGGGCGTCATTTGCCATCTTCTTGTAGAGAAATACATTTTTATAGGCAATTAAAGTTCAATAAAATATAACATTTGAAAGAAAACAGGCTCTAGCTCGCATTAAATGGGCCATGCAACTTTTGATATTTTGCTCTCAAGTGGCGTAGTTTTGCCCTCAATCTTTAGGCATATCTGCGCAAATTTTTCGGCTTATGCTTGTATATTCCTCCAAAGTGTGGATTCCAAATTAAAAAGAAAAGGGTGTGGGTAAAGCAGCGAGACACACTCAGGGACGATTTCGATTGCAAGGTAGAATGTAACATATAATATAAAACAAAAAACTAGCATTTAAGAAGAATATGCTAAGGTTTTCAACAAAGGAAGGCATAGAGACTGGCTGGCCGGGATCTATGGAAGATGAGGCGTGAGGGAATGCATTTAATAGATGAACGACCATGATGACCAGATAACTAGACAGTCAAAATAACAAGACAGTAACTGCAATAAGAAAAGTTGTAGTAACTGCAATAAGAAAAAATCCCTAATGAATAGAATCATCATGCATGGAAGTTTCGTTGAATACGTTTTTCCATCCGTCCCTTGTTACGTGCTACAAAAAGGGAATCTATGGTCCTTCATTATTTGTTTATAAACTTTTGGCATGATTTTAATTCTGAGAAAATGAAGACTTAAATTTAGCTCATTAATTACGATTTCACTGTTTACTGTGGCCACCAGGCATATTGCTACTGCTGCAACATGACTATAATAATACATTTTGATAAATGTCAATATTATATCAAAATATATGGCAGTTACTCCGATGAGCTTAAACAAAGGTCGTAGTCTGGAATAAATCTATTCCGTAAAGTATGATTATGTTGATCTTTGTATTTTATTATATATAGTATAAGATAACTAGTTCAACTCATTGACAGTGATACTTTACTCTGCCATATTCAGCACAGAATAAACGGAGGAATGAAGATACATGGAGTAAAAAGACATATGATTAGACTTGCGGATATCACATGGTTGACAGAGTGAAGAAAACAACGGCCATTAAGATGAAAGACAACATGAGAACAAACTACCATTTAAATAATAATGATAGCAAGATTAAGGTACCCATAGCTAGCAAAAAAGATACCCACGGAGAGAAAATTATATTTGGGAGAGGACACATGGAGAACATACAAGAATATACTTATGAGGGAAGTTAGATAACATCAGGCGGAAGAAGTAATAGAGATGCAATTAGGTGAAAAATTCAGGCAAAAGCAGCTTTTAGTAGTAGAATGAGCTGTAAACATAAAATAAGTATCAGTGTTTGCGAAAGAACATAGTCAAGACTTTCGTACGGTTGATTTCAAAATGAGGTGTTGGAGAAAGATGATGGAGACTAGACGGACTGAAAAGATGGTAGTTGAGTATGTCCTGACAAGAATTGAAGAGAGAAAACAGCTGTGGAAAACGATGCAGAAATCTCCCAATCTCTCCTCTCCGCCATCTCTGAGACACCATTGTTGTTTTTAGGAGGCAGTAAGCGTGGGAGGTCGGGGCGGCGGGGAGCAGGGCTTGGCGTATGAAGGGGAGAAATGGTCTTAGCAGAGGTTTTCGCAATTCGCTCGGGCATTGAAAGGGATTGCTGGAGAAGAGCATCGCTACAAGACTGACGGGATTGACAACGAGTCAAACTTGCCGAGGAGGAGGAGTCACTCGGAGCTGATTGAGTTTGGACGATAAAATGAATTGGTCATCAATTGAGTATCAATATCCAATGATCGTAGGACAGGCCATTACTAGTTAAGTACATACTGTGCAGTTAGCTCTCCAGACCAGCTGAAGTCCCGCCGTGTACTTGATGATCCTACTCCTTTCATAAGACTGCTTTCATCATATGTTAGTGCAATAATTATTTCCGATCGCTTGATTTTATTCCATGGCCGTTATAACAGTAAAGCAGTCAAGAAAAGTCATAAAATATCCATTGAAGGATTTCTGTCTTTGTAAAGTGGTAATCTAAATATTTAACTCACTCTCCAATTCTCGTGGACGGACCCCCGTTACTCCGGTCGGGGCTCCACTCATCACACTTGAACCAAAAATATCTATGTTATATTTATATAATCGCATCCAATATTCAATCAAAGTAATTCGGTTAACCGCAATATGGGCTGAAAATGTAGCCATCTCTGCCAACAAATACAACAGCAATCCCAGATTTCCGTTCGTTAAACAAGCCCATTATTTTTTTATAACAGAACGTACTAATTGTGTATAGAACTTTTGCGTACTGTCTATAATTATTAACGCCATCTATTCCTCTTTGTAAGCAACGCACTTTCCGAAAGCTCTTCACAGTAGACGAAGCTCAATAAAGTAACCCCGCAGTTTCCTTTTCGAAAAGCCCGACACAAACAAGCAGCAATTTATAAAATGTTGAAGAACAGACAAATAACTAGTCCTGTTTCCTTCTTTGTTAATGATGCTGACATCCTGGGAATGTTTCCTTTTCATGAGTCATGTGGTCACAGTGGGGGGTGACCGTAAACAATGCTTCCAAATGGAATTAGTCTGCTTTGCGAGGAGCATATGCACTGCATTCACGAAGTAAAAGATAACGTCACATCATTTCTATATGCACGTAGACGCACTGTTCAGACCTACAATGATAATTGCAGGCAATATTAACGTCAAAATTTAATTTATTAAAATTATTTGCGTATCTCTTACTGTTAGTAGCTCTGCTATAATATTCTCCTGGTTATAGTAATATCTTTCGAAACTTTAAAATGTCTTAGATAAAACAGCTATTTCAGGTGGTTAAATTAAATCACTAGTTGAAATCTTATTAAATCCGTAAGAGGGCTCGAGAGCAGCTTCTAACCAAATCTAGGATGCACAATCATCCCAATATTTCACTAATACCGAATGATTTTCACTCCTTGCCCTAACTTTCGGCGTTAAGGACATTTCTGTACTTGATACCGGTGGTGTTACCTTAAATATTAAATAAAGGATAAAATTAGCGATGATCATTATAATCTCGGGATATTTGTGCTTTTTTGAAAAATATAAGTCTGACATTTATTGTCTAAATCTATCTGAGGATAGAGTTGCAATCTTTTGATTCTAAACAGGAACAGGTTCTATACCTATCTGAGAAGATGTGCTGAGCGGAAATTTTAGAATAACGATGATAGTAATTAAATACTATTTTTTATATTCTATAAATGTAGCCGCCTATATACAAGTATTTATTATTTAATGAATTTATTTACTCTGTTAATTCCGTTATGACAAGTAAATTTAGCCATCCTCCGCTTCACTGTAGAAAATAATAATCAAAAGTATAACGGGAGAAAATTGCAAAAAACTTCCGATCACATACGTTAATACAATATTCTTGTAACTATTTCCAAATATTGCCCATTGCGTTATTGCTCGTAAATAAAATTGATGATCCGCCATTAGCAAATTCTGTTTACAAGGGCACTTAGGAAATACTCTAATGGAGACCAAACCAACACTTTGTGTACAGCCTTGGTTTTGGTAGCTAAGATCTGGTTTCATCAATGTTTATGTGATGTTTTTGACTCGTACATCGTTGGAATTAGATTGGATTAGGTTTGTTTAGCTCTTGGTAGGTGATGTAGGATAGTTCCAACTGAACCAAGGCGAGGGAATCCAAAGTTCTCTCGGGAAGACGTAGAGTCTCAATGAAGGTTGTTGATATTTGACGCTGAACATTCCTTCGATTGAAGGGAACCGGAGTGGTTCAGATTTTGGCGGCAACAGACGCTTTCGAGCGAGAAGGATACATTCAGACTTTCGAGTTCCTGCAAGGTTCCAAGGGTAAACACCGCGCAATCGATTTATCGCCACCTCCGGATGGCACTGATCTCTCTGACTTCGCCACTCCCAGATGCCCAATTCCGCTTCTAGACATCCTCTTCCCGATGCCCGCCGTGCACACCAATTCTCCACCAACGCCTAAATCGTAATCCTTGCGATCAAGCAGCTCCATACGAGTCTTAAACTTCTTTTTTTTTCTTTTCGCTTTCCTTTTTGGGTCCTCACTCGTATGTTTTTCCATTTCACCGGCACGGCGATTAGCAGGCGCTCAAGGGCGCCCGGTATCATTTCTTTTTAAGGAGTTGCGAATGATTCCCCAGGGTGCAGAAAACTGTAACCTCCTCCCACCTCACCAGACTCCCCGAGGTGAGGATCCGGAGGTGGGAGAGTGCTATTCCAAGCACGTAGTCTTTCGGAAAGAGTCTTGCGGTGCAAGGTTCAAGACACATCCTCTCCGCTATTTTTTTCCACCCGCTTCTTTCTTTTTTATGCCACTACGAGAAAGAAGTTTGCCGTTATCACTTTTTCGGAACTGTGAGAAATACGATATTTACACAGGGAATTTCGTTGAATTAGAGATGCGACTGAGCCGGCGAGGGGTTAACCTGCAAACGATAAGTGGATTGTACGTTGTCTGACCACTTACCGATGCAGTAAAATGGGAAACTGGCTGAATGTATGATATTTTATTCACTGGTTAAGTTGCGCATAAACTTTTTGAAAAAATATTAAAAGACCAGCAAATCAATGTTTTTATTTTCAAGATGAATTTTAGCTGAAGTAACTTAAGAAATACAGGTACTTTAGATGCTTGCGAATGAGTAAATTTCTTCGAGAGAGATCATGTTGAAAGACTTTGTCAAGCCAAATAGTTTTTTCACTTGTCCTCTCTAAACTTTTTTAAATTAATTACCGCTTTATAGACTTTAAGATATTATTTATTCCGGTCATAGGTGATAATTATTTTTTCGCTTTGGGTTTTGTTTCGGAACTTGGCCACCAGTGTAATGGTGGAAAGAGAGAATGAATACCGAATTCTAATTATGGATGTTGTTTTAGAAACCATTACAAAATCATTGAATACTAATCAAGCAATATGGATTATACCTTATATTAAATAATTTTCCTACCACCAACATGGATCACTTAGCCACAAGAATATCATTTTTCTCCTAATTTTAGAAACCTAATGAATTATTCATCTGTTTCCATTTAGATGGAAATCTAATTTCAATCAAATAATGTGTCAAAATTCATCGCTCCCTTCCAACGCAAAAACATTTTTGTTTTGTATTTTAGAACCTCGTTTTTAATTTAATGTTTTATTTTTTCATCTACCAAACGAGATTAAAGGCTTTTATAAAACGACGAATAAGGTAAACTTCCTGACCATAAGTTATTTCTTTAGCATATAATTGAAAATTAATTCGTAGTACCTCCCTTTCAAATTTTTTACCCTGCATAATTTGAATACTTGTATCACGTCGTCGTTTAAAAAGGTATAATAGTTCATACAAAATGTAGATAAAATATAAAAATAATTACATGCCCAGAAAGCACAGGAAGAATGTATGTAGAAGGAATGAGTAACTCTCTACACATAAAAATTAAAATTATGAACAACAACGATGAATACATTCCGTCGCACGTTTTATCATTTGTTTCAAACGTCTTACGTAGAGATTGCGAGCTCGGAGGGAGTTGCCTCATTGCTTTCATAAAAAAATCACGCATCTCTAAGAATAATTCAGGTATTTTCATATTCGCTGTCAAATTTAATATTTTCCATTTGGCTAGCTTTCCATCCACGTACCGTAACTTGTTTTAAAGAATCTTCTCCTTTTTACTTATGGTTTCTCGCAAACGTTTCATTTCACAACGAGAAAATGAAATGAAACCATATCGATTAATTTTACCCAGGGGATTTTTGTTGAAAAACCTTTGAATAAAAATAGCTGTAAAGTAGTTTTTAAGATTTTCAAAGCTCAAGTTTTATGTATGCTTACATACGCATATCTGGTTTTGATATTAATATTGCATTTATATTTGAAAAAGCCTTTCAAAAAGAATAATCACACATTTTATTCATCAGGCTACATTTTAAGTTATCTTTCCAGGTTTATATAATCGTTCAGGCTTCATCAAATATTTGAAAATTCTTTTCTTAACCTTGGCCGCAATTTTAAGAGTGATTTGATTTACGATGGATATTTAATGTTGAAATATTGGTAGGAACCTCCTCCTTCTTCCTGTATTAAGTATTTAGGGAAATATTAATGCTCCAACCGCTTAATAACAAAGTTGTATTAATTTTAAAACTAGAAAGGAAGATGAAAACATTCAACCTCAAAAACCATGCATGCATTATAATAAACAGCGGTAATTTCAATTTTTTCAGGAAGTAAGTTAGCAATTTCTGTTTAAAGCAGGCTATAAATTTAAGGAGATATTAGTGTCATTTTCGTTTATCCTTCATTCTAGTCTCCTGAATGAAGCAGTTACACAAACAACAAGAGCAAAACATTCTTCATTTTGTAGAAGGAAATATACTCTCATCAAATATCAGATACCGTAACCGTTGAAATAATATCACAAGGAGTGAACTATAGTACTACGGCGGAGAGAGAGAAGGATGAATTTGGAGTGGTAACTCTAAGGGAAGAAGATATATATAATAAATAGAGACAGGTACAAAGGAATACTTCAAAATTAGAAACCCTAAACTGAACCTCAAGGCACTTGAGTAACGTTGCAGCCACAAGTAGGGTGCGAGGAATATTAAAAATAAATTGTAAAGAATTATTTTGGCATTTTATAAGTTTCCAAGTTTAGGAGGGAAATTCGGAGGGTAGAAATACATTACTGGTATGAATAAAAGAATGAAATGATCCTGATAGTGGAGACTAAGTAATTTCTCTTATGATATGCCTTCACGACTGAAACAACGGTAGCTATTTGTTAATGAATTATTTTAAATAAACAAGTGAATCTACTATAATGCATTTATTCATAATGGTCATTACTACATGAAAAATCTCACTGTTCGAATAAATCAGTTCCCTAATGAGAGTCAAAAAATATTGTTAAATTTAATGCACGTAAGTACTTATTTTTTAATGGGCCGCAAATAGCTGCACAGTATACGCTCATGGAGAATTAGGCTTATAATATAATTGGCACAAGCATTCAAGTTGATTTTATGCGCTTACTGAAACTTTTGAGTGAAATTATTAAAGTTTAAAGCGTCACAAAATCATTCCTGGTCAATATAGATGGAGCTAAATTTCTGTTCTGAAGAATTTCTGGCGTTACTTTCCCGGGCTTTTGTCTAGATTTTTTACGATTAAATTCCTCCCACAAATAAGTGAAAGGATTGGTTGTTTTGAAAAAAATTTAGATAAATAGGAGACCTGGCCTCGGTTTGTTCCCCATAGTAACACCATTTCCCAGAATACGGACGACTACCGTAGGTCAGGAACTAACAATCTATGCGTATATCCGACTAAAACATCACCCGACACGTCCAGGGAACTAGGCCAATGATTTGGACGTCAGTGAATAATTTGGGAAGGAAATGAGGGACAGGAGCCGTCGACCCACAGCTACACCAGCATTAATAAATGATGCCTGGGTAATCGGTGCCTGGTAATTTTGCTAAGGCTGAGGGATTCCCTTTATTTCAAGGATATATACCTGCTATATTTTTACAAAAATTTCAATGTAAATGCTTCATTTCCATTTGAAAACTCTGATAAATATGGAATCCATTTAACAACAATATAGAGTTGATATATATATATATATATATATATATATATATATATATATATATATATATATATATATATATATATATATATATCATAACTAAGGAAAAATCTTCATGAAATAGAATATTAAACAGAAATTAAAGGCGGAATATTTCTAAAATTAATTGATATTATTTTGGTATGATTATTTTGATTGCTCCTTTACATAAACATTATTCCGTCCTCCATGAATTTGTAACATAATTTTCACTACATTCCAGGTTTTGATTTCATAAAGGGGCTTCGTAAAATTTTAAATGTGTCATTACAACAACAGAGCGGCCCTGTTACTTAAAATTATTGTTAAACATATCGTAATAATTTATTATACATAGTTGATTATTAGTATAATCGTTTATATGTTTATATTTAGATAAACGTATATTTATTCGTGCTGTATCGAAATCAGTTATGAATCAAATACTTTTTTATTTCCATATTTGTTTAACAAGATTAGTTAATTGAAGTTAAAATCATATATAATCGAATCGTATAACGACCGATTCAATTTTGTAAAGCTAATATTTAAAACAAACACAATAGTACTTTAAGTTGAGTTATCATTGCACGTACAAAAGGCATTGAATAGTGGATGAGCGCGGCTGAGCGTCGTATATTTCAATGATACTCTTCTATACTTCCAAGGTAGTACTTTCGCCTGTAGCTAGACTTTTCAACTGACAAAATATTATTTTTTGGGGACCGCTACTAAATATTGACATCTTTCTTCCTCATCTGGCAATGAACCTGCATCTCAAATAACAAAAATTCAACTTCCTACGGCTCATTTTCCGCTATATTAACTGCCTTACATTTCACTCAACCTCTGCCTCAGAAATTGTTCTGTACTCCATCTTCTAGACGCATGCTTTAATAACTTTCCAAAAATTAGCAACTTTCTTCTTCTAGCGATTCCGCTCCTCTTTCTGCCAAAATAGCTACTGAGTTAATTGATCTTAAAATAATTATTTTAATGCACGTATCCGAACCAGTAAATCATTTCCTTTATCTTCATTTATTCACTTCTCGTTGTATGAAGTGAGAAATCACAAATTTACCAAAATACCTTTTCTTATTTTGGCTTTTTTGATAATTTCGAACCTATTAATAGATAACTATTAATATTACACTTTGATTCACTCCATAAGAGTAACTCACAAATTCCAAATTGATTAGCATCAATGAAGCAATTTGAGGGATTTTCGTGTTCTTACTTACGCGAATTTTCGATTTCATCTAATTCCAATATTACGTAGTATCTATTTTTTTGTTTTTAACAGCATCTTTTCTCTATTTCATTATTTTTATTCTCAGACTAAAAAATTGCTACTACTCCAAATATCCTGAAAAGGTAATTCCCTTTATCTTGAACTACATGAAAAAATTTCCATTGAAAAACCGACTTGTGCTTTGCACCCGGAGGTGGTTTCCCATTATCCTGTATGCATGTACACCGTCCACTATTCGATTAAACAGCTTGGATTTCTCTTATTTTCCTATATCCAGCTTCTCAGACAATTGCATTTCTCCTGCACTTTTCCAGTTTTGACATTCTTGTCCAGTTTTTCCTTATTCAACGTTTATTCTGGCTTTTCCGTGATAGCGTTTTCTCTTAGCAGCTTTCGTTCTACCGGAGTGCTGTTTTTTCCAGGTTCTATAAGGTCTCTGCTAATAATTTGGAATTTTCTTCCGCAGTACCCGCATCAACATTTTACCACAAATTACCTTCCAAACCCTTTGGAGAGAAGTCTAAATGTGTTTTTTATCTTTCTAGTTGCCATTCGTTCCTCATTGTACACTTCCTTGAATTTATGTAAGCGTTTATTTGTCACCAAGTTATGATATGGTCAATATTAACGTTCTTATCTAGACTATTATTCTATTCCTGAAATTTTGCTTCATTTTTGCAACAGAATGAGGTTTTACTCTTCATCTGTATTTTGGTATATTTCATTAACATCTATTTCAGCGGTGTTTTTCAAAGGCTTTGGCTACTACTCATTTATGCGGTTTCACAGATTTCCTTACACATTTCGCCTCTCTTGTTCCATTTCCCCCACCCATATTTTCCAATCTTTCGTAATTGCTTTATTCGAAAACAGGGACCTAATTTCTCATAATTATTCTGTTTTCCGTTATTATTAATTTTTCATTCTTTATGGTATCTTAATAGGCATCGGTAACCTTTGATAGGACTACCTAACATAAGTATAGACCAATGGAACATTTGAGTGTTGGAGTATATTGCCCGTGATCAGTAATTCGTTGAGTACTTTGCATGTAATCGGGTGTTATTGACCTTTATATAATATATATATATATGTAAATGACGGTCTAGCCGTAACTCGGATGATGTTCTAGTTGACTTGAAGCCTAGTACGAGGTGACACGATATAAAATATATTTTTTCTCCCTAGATAAGTATCTCTGGAACATGATTTATTCCTCTGTTCCAATCACCTCTTCCTTCTACTATCGATTCAAATTTGAATTGTCAACTGCTATCAGTTACATTTATTTTTTCATGGATTTTAAGATTGTGGATGAATGAAAGATGACAGAATCATGGACTCATCAATTAAAAATCGCAGAGTATCGATTATCAGAAAAACTTTCAATGCAGCGTTCACTGCAGTTTTAGTTACTATGGTTACGAGTAGGGTTAGCAAAATTATACCTGAAATGATCGGTGAGCTTTAATTTTTTACAGCAATCTGTACCAAATCCAAAAAAGGAGGGCCATGGAATTACTGTGAGACCTCGTCTATCCTGCTTTACTTGGGGATTATGTTTTCAAAAAGTCTGCAACACCTTTGCTCCAACTTCGACAAATGATGTTTTTTTTATTTTTAAAATTTTGGCTACTCAAAGTATCACTAACCTGAGAAAAAATGTATCCAATGTATGTACTTCGCTAAAAAAATATGGAATATTCTTGAGTCCGTTGAGAGGATCAAAGTCCATAATAGCATTTCGCTTTTATGCTAATTTTTCCATCCTATCTGGTAAATTTGAATATTGAAATTTTTTTGTTGGCCTTTCGCATCAATCATCTAATTTTTTCACCAACTAACATATCAAATAAAAAGGAATGATTTTTTTTACATTTTGTCGCAAATCAACCTGCAATATTTGGTAGTTTATATGTAACAACTCATTTATGGATATAAAATGACGCTGCGAATTAATTCGCAGATCTCGCTTGCACAGAGGATTTTTGCCGGAGGGAAGTCACGGCAATAATGGGAAATGAGAGGGTTTTTACTCCCTCGCGATCCAGGGCGGATCCAAAAGCGCATTCGATGATGTCTTCATTCGTCGTTTGTTTTATATCCCTCCTCGGATCGTTTCTAAGGCATCCATGCCGCAAAAAACCACGCTCATTTCCCATAACCTCTCCAGTATCCGACGAAGCGATGGAAATGGGGTCGAAGGTCCCGTTTGGCAACTTTCGTGGGCTGAATTATGAACGCGCTGACGATTTTTGTGGATAGATAGGGAAAAAATCAAAAGCGCGTCCTATGAAATGATTTTCAAAATAAGTACATATTTAAAGTCAACTGTAGCTTTCAAGCTTGAAAATTATCAAAAAATATGACTTCATAGTGCACAGTTTTGTTAAAACAATCTATTTGAGTAGATTATTCTTTGTACAAGTACCTTTCTAGGCTATAAAATGTAAATGGGCTGAAGGAAAACGCTTTAACATGAGTAAGCCAACACGCTGTATCCAATTATGACATTTCCACAACGCTTTCCATTTAAAACGATACTTCGAGATCTTTGAACTGAAATTTCTTTGGGGAAAATATATCATAATGATACCAATCATACCTGTTTCCATGCCCTTCGCCGCATTCTTTCTATAGTTAACTACTTTACTGTTCCACAGCACCAAATTCATAGTTTCTACCTGACCCTGATATGTGTTTTATTAACATAGCCATGGACTAAAATACCCTTGCACTCTTTTACTTCCTCTAAAAGAAAGCATTTTCGAGCGAACGAATAAGACGTAGAGTAATGCAATCTGTAGAAAGAGATATGATTGAAATCTTTAGCTAAGAATTGTTTATAAACATCATAAAATGTCTTGCCAAACAAACAAATAACAAATATGGTGCATCCTATGCGTCTAGCGTTACCATTTAGAAGGAAGATACCTTCCATTAAGCCCAAAGGGATAAAATCCCTACTAGACTGCTCTTTATGCCTATTTCATGCTAAGGACATCGAAATACCGACAAGAACTATGGTTGAGATAGAAATATGCAATTTCATTTATTTCATTGCAGTTTTTACGCCACTATGGCATTATTGAATGCCACAATTCTTCTTCAAAATGACCCAACAAGGACTCAAATCACGACATCATCTCTTCTTTCTGCCCCTTTATAGAAAATTTTCCTCATGGAGGATGATGAAAGGTGACGTTTAAGAAACTCACGAATTTACGTTCAGTACCTAGCAATTTGGTGATTCTCGACTTTTCCATATAGTGCGAGGAACGAACATGATAATATATCTTAGAAAAATAACGCACAAAATTAAGTAAAATATTATCATTTTATTTGTTTTAGCTTGAAATTGGAATATGTCTTCAGCATAAACACTGACATTGACCATAAGGACGGGCAAGTATTTGAGCCGGTGTACATATTAAAATATGGTATTCTCGAAAGAATTATTGTTATTAGCAGAGGTCTACCAGCTTACGTGTAAGGAACATTTCTAATGACACTAAACGCAGCTGTATTCGTAATTCTCAAATAACAAGAGAGAAATCATCCCGAAACCCCATATTATACATTCAAATTACTCATTCTTTAGAACTGCATGCTGTTTACCAATATTTCTATTCGGATCAACGCAAAAAGGATCAAAAACTGGAATTAGATCCAAAATATCTATTTTTTCCACTATCAACCTTGATTTCCTGGAATTCTACCCTTACTACCGCTTTCAGCACCCCACCACTACTATTTTCTCCACAAAGTATTGGGTTCTTGCGAAATACTGTAATTGAAGCAATATTGGAAAAAAAATTGCGAAATGTTTAAGTACAGAAAAAGGCGAACACAATGAGGGTCATAGTGCATTGCCAGCAAAATAAACTCTTAATGGTGAGATGACACTAAAAATGCATCTGTAGGAGAAATATATATAAGAAATAATAATTGCGTTTTTTCTATTACTAAATTTACTTTTCAGCAATAAATCCGCAAAACGAATGCAAAATATTAATTGAAATAATCCTATAGTAATTAACAAAAATAATTGTTACATTCAGAAATTTTCCGAACCAGTCTGAATTACAGTTTTCCAAGAACTAATTATCTAACGCACATACGAGGGGAACTCAATAAATAACTCGCAAAACTGATTAGAGGCAATAATAATTAAATAAACTTCCTAAAATTTATTTCATTTTTATACACATTTAGCCTGTACATACTGACATCCATCCCATACCTTTAAAAGTCCTTGATAGACGGAAGTAAAGAACTTTTTGGTTGCTGTCACAGCCAACGAGTAACTTCTCGGACTACGGTATCATCATTTTCAAAACGTTGGCCACCCAAAAATATAAAAGGGGTCCGTATAGGTTAAAATCAGTGAAGGTTAAATAAAGACTGGAAAGAGGATGTTTCAAACGTTCTCAATTAAATGTTTGCAACAGCTACTTCGACTGCAAGCGACTTATTTATTGACCTACCCTTGTACCATACAAGCCGCTACCTTTTATGGATGGCAGAGTAAAAATATGAGATTTCACGTTATGGTTAACTATGTAACCCTTATTCCCTTAAAATAATTTCTTTTACGTTTCCGTACCCTATCACTCCCATAATATCATAGTAAAATCGGATAACGTAAAATTCTGTTCTTAAGGATTCTATTATTCTTGCCATGAGAGAATTTCTTCAGCCACATTCACCCATTTTCTCTACCTTTCCTCTTACACTATCATTGCCTCCAACATACTCTTTTGATGATTCGACTATCACTAATACAATTATTTCATGCCGGTAATCCATAACCAGTGTATTCAATATAAAGTCACTTATGGCCCTCAAATTTCTCAATTTATTGTTTTCTATTTTTTACCCCAAATACTGCTATAATTGTGAATTTCCCTCCACATTTAGTCAATATTTATGCTTATCCTGTCATTTCCTAACTTTCACTTCCAAAAAAGTGTGATGAGGAGACTTTTGATTCATTGCCATTTTATATCTACATTGCATTTAAGTTTAATAGGAATATTGATACTTTCCTCGAACTTCCATTTGATGAGTCGAAATCGTTGTCCCTTTTATTTCAAAGAAATGATTGCTTTAAAAGTGATTTGGATTCAATTAATCCGTTAAAAAATCAATTAACACCATATTTTTTAGAAAAGGCCTACAAAGGTAGAGTTTCTACACAGGATAAGATATTTCTCATCTCAAATAGGATTAATTGTTGGGTTTTCGTGAACTTGCAGAATTTTCTTTAAATACCTCAGAACAGTACAGATCTTTGGAAACGAATGTAAGGAATAATTAGTGCCAATAGCACAGGCTAAATTTTAATATGTAAAGTCCAAATTCTCAGTTTTGGATTTGGTACGCACGATAGAATCGCAGTCGAATTTTTTCCAGCGGAAAATAAAGAGTTCACGTATTTTGCAACAAGACCGTCGCGTTCAAAATTTACTAGCGACAGAATCAGAAAAAAATACAAAACCCGCCGCAGGAGTTAACATATACGTTACACATTATCCTTTAAAATGCAAATGAAGCTCTCCGCTCCAACAACGACCTTTCAGGATATCGATCGATACGTGTATAATGAATTGTACAAATAAAGAAAATACTCGTGTTCAAAGCGCGTGGTACCGAAGGTTTTGCATAAAAATTGAAAGGTAACCTTCAAATAAATCGCGATAGCTTTGAATGAACCTTTTTCCCTAATGATTTCCACATTTTTCGGGCTGCGTCCGCGTATGTCGTTTAAAAGTACAACAGTTTCGCCAGCTATCCTGCTGGCGTCCTCAGGTCAAGGATGAAAAGAAGCTTGTTGTCCCGTCTTATATAGGAAAAATCCGGCGCCAATACCGGGAAATTTCTTGGCCAATCAGGGAACGTCCTCATATTTGCGCGGGATTATTCGTTTCCACGCACTGTGGAGTGGATATCCATCCTCTCTGTTAAAATTTTTTGGCCTTTTAACGATTTCAATGGCCTCTCTGATTATTCTCTGGAAGTATTTTCCTTCTTTCGCTATTATTTTAGCGTCGTCGAAGAGAATAGAGTGTCCAGGTTCACTCCAGGCGTGCTCAGCGATGGCCGATGCTCTAAACTGTTTGGTACCGGAGCGATGCTAAAAAATTGGCGCCGGATTTTTCCTATATAAGACGGGACAACAAGCTTCTTTTCATCCTTGACCTGAGGACGCCAGCAGGATAGCTGGCGAAACTGTTGTACTTTTAAACGACATACGCGGACGCAGCCCGAAAAATGTGGAAATCACCTACTCATCGCCGCGGAAACCTTCGAACGAACTTTTTCCCTAATTTTTAACGATCTTTACTTGGCTCAGCTTACTCATGGCAAAATCAATGGATTTACATAAACGAATGTATAATATTTCATTTAATTGAAATAATATTTTTTCATCTCAAAATAACTATTCTTTTTTTTATTTTAATAAATAAGATGTATATCATGATTTAAATACGGCAAATTATAATGAATTAAATTAATAGAATCCATGCCTAGTACTTGCGTTTTCTTTTTTATGAATATCATCAAATCAAAACTGGAAGCATCGCATTACGAATAAATGATTCCTACTCTAGGGATATTGGTTAACCGAGGGAGTCTCAGTTCTTTCATGATTTTCTAGTTTAGAGAGTTTCTTTGTTTGTAACTATGACTTCAATACCAAATGATTACTTCAAGAATAAAATTGAAAGAACCCTAACACCTAACTAAACTTTTATGCGCGGAATAATGAAATCATATGTAATAATAATTTGATATCAATTTTAAAACATTTACATGCAACTATGCCGCAAAGGTTTCATAGTATTTCCACTTGTTAATAAAACAAAAATAAACCAAAAATTCACTGTAAATTGTATAGCCACCGTTGCAGGCAATGAACGCTCTGAAAAATATCAATTAAACGTTTAACTTTAAGCTCATTATATTTCCCCGTATATTATGAAAACACTTGCAGAGAGGTACCTCACTTTGCCCTTGCAAACCTTGGCTAAAACGTAACCCTTGGCCTACCATGGCGAATCAAGTCATCCGCTCCACTGTACGGACGAAGAAAGGAAAGAGAAAGAGAGAGGGCGAGAGAGAACAGGAGATGGTGAGAGAAAGGGGCGGGAGAGATGGGGAATAAAATTTTCCATTTCTCCAGCATATAACGTGCTTTGCGCGCCCTCTCTTCCCCTCACACTCTCTCGCTCTCTCTCTCTCTCTACCCTCCGTCCTCCTTCTCACCTCACCACCGGCGAGGGCTACGCGGAAAAGGGAAAACCCCCTTTACGGGCGAAACCCGTAATGGCTTTGGGTTTGGGAGGTGAAAATATTCCCATCTCCCTCGCTTCCCGGCCTCATCCCCGCGCCTCGTCCCGCCCTTTCCCCATCTCCTCCACGACCGCCTCGACCAACTACGATTCTTAGGAATCCCTGGCGTCGGTTGTGAGCGCTTGCTTATCAACGGGCATGAGGGGGGTAAGTGCGGTGGGGAGGGAAAAAATTTCTCTAGGGCTCGGCTTCCCACCAAAGGGAATTGGACGCTTTCTATATCTTTCAACTACCCTCTCTTGCCCCTTTCCCATTCGCTAACACACACACACACACTCGCACATAGGTGAAAGGAGAGAGGACCAAAAAAAATACTAGCATAGAAAAGATACGCGCCCGTTCCGGTTGCCTAGGGAAGTGATATAAAAGCAAAGAGAGTAGGAGGTGGGGAAACAAGGTCAAGGCCATTCATGTCCTGGGGGAGGATGTATGTGACCTCGCGGGCGTTTGGGAGGAGAAAATAGGAGGAAACCAAGCTCGGGCATAAGGGCAAGGAGGGCGGGGAAGTTTTACGCAGGCAATTCCACAAGTGGTAAGTTATTGTGGATTGGGGAAATGGCGACGGGCAATTTTCATTACAAAGGGCGAGCAGAATCATAGTCTGTTGGCAGGGTTGGGTTGAAAATTTTTCTCGCGCGTGATGTGAATTGCAAAAAGATTTTTTTTTCTTTCAAACATATTTCACGGAGTTTATAGTCTAGAAGCGAGTAAAGTACCCATTTGGTAACAGATATTGCCTCAAAACACCACGCGCTATCCCAATAGGTTGTATGAAGGAAAAAATTGGTCGAATTCAAAACATTAAACGAAGTCATTTAAAGGTATAAATAAGATGAAATAAGGAGGAGATAAGGAAATGAACAAAAGGAGAGATATTATTTCTTACCGATTGATTATGAAAATTGTGGAAAATATTTAATATTCATTTAAATACTTAACGCATTTAGGAATTGTTTGAGAAACACCTAATAAATAAATTCAAAATCATGTCATATTACAGATTCACCCTCTCTAGAGTTTACAACCCGGAGGATGATTCGGATTGAAATCACCTCTCACTTGCACTCCTGCCGAAAGCCCTGATGCGAGAAATTCGCGCATTCAGAAAAAGGGAAACGCCCCCTTTCCTCGAACTGCATGGCCTCTTCCACAAAGCGGACACAAATAACCTGAATTTAAGCCTGGTAGCGTAGGTTGGCCTCCACTGGGGTAACGCAAACGGGTATTTGTGTGCACTTGTAAATACGCTTTATACTACCCAAAAATTCTTTAAAATAAGGAACTCATAAACAATTGGTGCACTCCCCTATTTATTCTAGTCTAAAAAAAGAGTGCTCGTTAAACACAGTCCCATTCGCCATTTTTGGAAGTAATTTCTACCTTCGTGCGTTTCAAAATTTGCCACGCTCGGCGACAATGGCTGATGTGGGACTGGGGGAGTAAGAGGGGAGCTTAGTAGTCAACCAGCCAACCCGTGGCCTCGTCATCCGAACTCCGATGATGCGAAGGACGTGCCACAGGGTCTCTTCTGGTGCCCTCTTCCCTCCCGCCCTTACGCTCGCTTCTCCGCAGCCATCGGCTGTCTTTCGGTCACGTCTGCCATACAGCACCGAAATAGCAAACTGACGCAAAAATTTCCGGGTTAGATTGGAGGAGGGGCAGGAAAACGACATAAAAATGTAAAGGAGACGGAATGACGTAAACATGCAAACGAGTAAAATAGAATTGGGACGTAAAAGGTTTGGCCTTAGAAGCTATAACGAAAATTTGGGCTTTCCTTGCCTTTTCTGTCCCAATATAACGCCGCGACCCAAACGCAGTCAATGCTTTCCTGTATAAGAAAATGCTGTTCAAAACCATTAACAGCATGAATCCTGACATAATTTAATCAGTTTGCTCTTTTGTTAGAGATCTTTTTCTGACAATCATATAATTTCATTTGAGTATCATCTTAATGGATTGAATAAATAAAAATTACGTCGTGATAAGCTAATCAAACACTAAGCTTATATTATACATATGGTAAGTGAAAAAATGAAAATAATTTTCGTTTATGGGCTAATTTCCATCTTTTGTAAACATCATATTTTTTTCAAATTTATCTGTCAAGATAAACAACAAATATAGGCAATGTTGACTCATATTAATTTATATATTTGAACGCGTTAACAAATTTTCCAGATTATTTTGCATAGAAAATCATGTCATATTCTGCTGTAAATTATTCTTCATTGTTATTTACCATTATGTTATTTCTAAAAATGTCCAAAATAAATAGATGCATTCTTACCTTATCCGCCTTTCGTCATTAACAGAATGCTGAACAAATGACCGTAGATGTACTTCTTCCAGGAAATTCATAAGAGGGAGGCACCGTGAACTAACAATGGGAAAGGGTAAGTGTAATTATATAGCCAGCTAATTGATAAATTATATAAATACGAATAATTATGCATAGATTTACAAAACGGAAAAGGAGATCTAGCTGAAGATCAATACTGTACTACGTTTCTAAGTGTTGCAGAGAGTGAGTAAAATATGCTCATTTGCATCAAAATCTTGAATAAGGCATTTATTTTAAACAATACCAAATACACATTTTAAAATGATTTATGAATATCAAAGAGCCTGGTGAACTACATATATTAACTATCAACATATTCATTAGAAAATAATGAAATCAAGAAACGATTTTTTAATACCATTTCATCTTTTTTTTAATTAAAGACCAGCTCTCGAATGATAATCGATCAGGAAATCGACAGGAATGAATGCAATTATATAACAATTTGTTTTAATTTAAATTCAAGCAGTAGGAATGGAATTAATTTTCAATAAGACTCTAAATTTTCTCATATTTGATTCTTAATCGATGTTACTCGAGCAACGCTATTTCCTAATTTCCCAAATGTTATTTGAAACACACAGTCCGCATGCAATGAGATTGCCAATGCTTTTTTTTTTGCCGATATTTTTCAGAGATTTGAGGTTACTTTCGATATTTTTTAAAATTGAAATTTGGATATTGTTATACTGTAATCAGTACATTCCCCGATACTGCAATCTAAAATGGCAAACAGGAGAAGAGAAAGAAAGAGGAGGTGAGCGAAATTGGGTAAGGATAGGCACCAAGGCAAAAAAGTCTAAAGACTCCTGCGCTTGGGTGTCTGCGCCGAGGAGAAGAGACCCTTGTATATATCACGGCTCCGGACACAAAGCACCAATCTCCCCCGCTAGGACTGACCTCCTATTGGGCCATGTTGAAGGTCCGTGGGTTCTACTGGCCTCTGCTTCCCTCTTCTCCGCTCAGTAGGCCAACTCGAAAAAGTCGTCAGTCGAGAAGGGGAGATAAAACGGCCAAGAGTAAAGCGTGAAGGGGGAGGGGGGCTTTGGGGAATGGCTTGGGAGGAACAGGAGAGGGTGGGGATGGAATAGAGGATTGGTGGGCGAGAGGGAGTGTCAGGTGGTGGGCGGATGGAACGAGGGGGGGAGGGGCGAGAGAGAAAGAGAGGCGCGGCAGAAATTGTCCCACCATTCCGAACACACACTTGCCTCACCCTTTTCAACGATTCCCTTAACCCTCTCCCCTGCCCTTCAGCCCTCACCCCTCGACACTTCTCACCCTTTCTCGTCCCCTCGCCGCCTCCTACTTCTCCCCTCCGCCTTCTCCTCGCCTCCACGAAAATTCTAACCTCTTCTTCCCATCTCCCACCGTTACGCACACGGTGATCCTCCCCCTCCTTGTCCCCTTCCCCTAATCTTTTCCTCTTTGCTTCCAAACCTTCGCTCCCTCCCCCCCATGCCACATCCCAACTCCCGCCATACCCCTCTCTCACGAGAGTCCCCACCCGCCCACCCACTCCGCTGGCTCGCACGGCACAATTCCCATCCCCTCACTCCAGTCCAACGCGTGCGCAATTCTTACTTCGCACCGAAGGCTGTTTTGCTGAATTCTACCCACGTGTGTCCATCCGTTTTGACTCTTTTCTGGAAAATTGTTTCGAACGGTATAAATGCATGCCAATTGTGAATCCACAGAATAGATGTGTTGATATTACGAAATTTCTTTTGCAAAAGCGTTCAGTGACAACGGGACCAGCGTAAGTTCTTAGTATTATTATAATCGGTCACTAAGGGTTTTTACATCAGAGCTGGTTTTAGATGACCTCCATCAACTATTGAGTGTTACCAATCATGTGAACATCCTCCTGTTTGCCCTATTTTATGTGACTTTTTGCCTCCCCATACTTTCCAGGGGTACTTAATTTTCTTCCTTCTTCTCCCCAGATATTCAGCCCTAAACTCTACCCCAAGCGCAACCTTTGGCATCCCGCTTCCTCTTCAATAGCAAATGATATGGCGAAAAAGCAAAGGCTCGTCTAAGTAAGTAGATCGTGCACTACTAAGAAAAAGGAAACAAATTTTAAAATAAATTTTACAAATAAAACCAATGATATCCTTTTTTTCTGAAATTTTTATTTAAAAAAAGAGTTTAACGTAGAAGTATTCCGATAGCATTTATCGAAATGGTAAAAATGTTCAAAGTAGCTCATCGTCTTTATTTTAAATTTCGGTACTCCTTCCAGGATTAACGGTCGAAATTCCTAGACGTGGACGTGTAATTGATGCACATAATGTTCAAAGTGTTATCACAGACTTTGTCATTGTGGTTTCCTGATAAAAATTATGAGTATATATCGACGAAAATTGAAAATTCTTAAAAACAAAGATGCTGATTTAACATTGGAAATATCGACCGAAAAACCTAAACTTGTTGCCCAAAGATTTCAATCTTTTTCTGTGTGAATCTCTACATTTTCTGTGCACGGGAATGCCACTGTCAGGAAGGAGAACATAATAAATGACAACTTATACATCAACTGGGTTGGTATTTCATATACACATCTCTACAGTGCTTAACAGATTTTTCACTTTATTCAAAATGGAACATTGTAAAATCTGGTCGGAATAGTAACGACCAATTTGGACCGGACAAGTTTTTCCTTTGAATTTCCCTTCTCGTTTATCTTTTCAAGTGCAATCTTTCAATCAAAAAATTGCCTACTCTAATTCTTAAATTATCACTATTGTCTACCAAATCATGGAACTAAGAAAGGATAGGATCGCTCCACTTTCTCACAATCAATTTACGTCGGATAGACGACCAATCCTCTCGACTTGGAAAAAAAGAGTGTTTCATTTTTTTTCATTTCATTGGAGACCGATTTGATCATGATTTTTTTGAAGTTTTATTTGAATGAAAATAAGTTACCAAGAAATTTTAAATTAAAGATTATATTCAGGTAGTATCAATAGAAGTTCCTTTCCCAGTTATTATTAAGTTTGCAGGGAAAGGACCTGACCCCCCCCCCCGCTTCCTTGATTAGTAAATCTCTTTTTATGCATAATTATACATGAAATCGATGGAGTCGTATATAACTACAAGAAATAATTTGACGGAAATTATTGCGTAGGTATTTTTCTAATCATATGTCATGCATAATAAATTAAAATTAAAAAAAATTGGAATTAACATTAAAAGTTTTATCTATAGTGAAAGTAATTTGATGTTATGTGAAAATAACCCTTGAAATATAACATGAGTTTAATTAATTTAATTAGGCTTTTTCGTGGCGGTTAAGATAATTTTTGAGAGAAAGTAATTTAAAATTTTGCTTTCATCAATTTTTTCCTTCATTCATAAAGCCATAATCTGTTTAATGAGCAATGAAAACCTAAAGTAATTATTGCTTTATTTAAATATTTTTAATACTAAAGTTAGTCCTATGCAGTAAATTTTTCCTATATCAACGAAAATTTGACTCCAAAAATATGTACATGTTCTCGTCCTATTGCATTTCTCTGACACCCTTAAAAGGTTTTAAAGCGTCATTAGTACGCCCTAGAGAGGAGATTTTTTTGTGAATGAATTTGAATTCAGCAGTCATTACTACCTGACGTTAACAAATGGAGCTTTTGAACTGTATATCATGAAATCGCTGGAATCTTAGTCAAATTGTTGAAATAAAAATATGTTGAAAATAATGTCTAAACAAAATATTAGCTAAAATTCCATTTTAACCAAGATTAGGTAGTATTATGACTACCCTATTTATAGTTCACTCTCCTCTGTTAAAGAAATCGACATTGGTCACATTAGGACCTCTGAAATTTTCCAAAAGTCCCTCTGTTTTTTATAAGAATAATATAATTTAATTTTTCTTTTTAAACTTGCCATACACTTCAAATTGAAACTCATTTGCAGTTATGCACAAAATACTCTGTACAATACATAACATCAATTTAGCAGTTGTATTTAATAATTTTCTGGTGAAATTTTTCAAATTTCCAAATGGTTATTTGTTGCTAAATTACCAATTGAAGGTACCTAAACCTTAACCGCTCATAAGTAAGGCAAAATTAATAATTCTAAATTTAAATATAGGAAAAAATGCCGGACTTGAAAAATCAACAAGTACCTAATGGTCATTTAAACCAAATACTGCCCAATACAAAATAATAATTTAATTAACTAATCAACAGACGAGCACACCTGTCGTTTTCTTTTTTCTCATTATGTTTAAACTTTTCAATTTAATCATATGTTTTATAAGTAAACTAAAAGTAGTAACCAGAAATAGACAATAAAATAATCAAACATTAAAATAAACCATTACTGGAAAGACTTAGAAGCATGAAATAATTTTTTTGTCAGTTGATATAGATTTATACCATTTACACTAAGCTATCAGAGCTAGTGTTTTCTGAAATAGAATCGTTGATGAATCGTAAAAAATGGATATTATTTCAAAGCTGTTTAATGAAACTTGTTTTCCCTTTTTAAAATAAGAAAATATTGGTCTTTAATTAAACACTTTTGTTATTTTTATTGCTGAAATTCCTTGAATTTCGTTGCGAAAACAAAATATGTAACCCACGAGATAATTTCTTTCTCGCTCTGGTAAAGACAATAAATTTTCACTCTAGATTTTCTTTGTTTTGCCTTCATATGTTTTTGCCGAAATAAATACCGATATTTGTTTTCAATATGTATCTTGCACATCCGCCGCCGGTATTATAACGTATGCCAACCCTTTTCGCTCGATCAACCCCGGTTCCTGATACCATATAGTCTCCTTCGTTGTGCTACAACGTTAATCGTTCACGTAAATTGTTGTTTTAAACGAAGACCCTCATACATCAACAACCATTAAGTAATTGCGTTTGCCGTACTGTGGGTGACCTCTGTAATGTTTCACGATCGGCAAAGCAGCCCCCCTTAGCTTGAAGAGTAAAACTCGAGAATTAATTCTTCCGCTCGAAAAGCCCTGCTTCCGGCTCTCCTTTTTTTTAACTGTGGGAAGGAGTTAAAAATAGACCGCCTTAATTTTTGCAAATAATCCCCCGTCATCCCTTCCAACCCTCCTTTCTTTCCACGACCCTCGCGTCACCTTTTTCTCCTGCCGCTCCTTTTCAGATCGTCCGAAACCTCCCCTTCACTCTCCTCTCCCACCCCCTCGCCCGGCCCTCACCCTCCGATCCTTCTCCCACTCCCCGCTACCTCAGTCTCCCCGGCCCCATATCCCCATCTCCGGTACACTCGGTGGGAAAGAGGGGACCCCGGAATTGAATCCTGGAGTCCCCGGAAATGGGCGGGAGGGGCTGAGGGAGAGATTGGGAGTGAGGGTGGATGGCATGGAGGAAGGAGGAGGAGGGCGGAAGAATGGGCAGAGATGCGTAGAAGTGGGTTGTAAGGAAGGGGTGGGTGTGAGGAGGAGGAGGGGAAGGAAGTGAGGTGGGGTTTGGGAAGCGCCTGCAATTGGGTCGCTGTTTGGGAATGGGCCGAGGAGGAACGGGGCAGGGGAGAGGTCCAAATGGAGAGGGGAAGGGGGATTTAAACGGACGGGCAGAAGGGGTGGAGAGTCTAGGGGAAATGCAGAGGAATTGGGGAGAAAGGGATGGGTGGAGAAGAGAGGTTGGGGAAGAGAGAGGGTAGGGAGGAAGGAAAAGCTCGGGACGCCAGTTGGGGAGCGGCGGGGTTAGGACGATTAGGGCTGTGTATTGAGGCGAAGGAGGAGATGAGGACCCAGAGATGAGGACGGAAGAGGGATAAGGTCGGGAGAAGGGGGCGGGAGTGTCAGGAAGGGGTGGTCGAGGGGCATCGCAGAAGCGTCGGAGGGACGCTTGGTATGGAGGACCGTGGAGGGGTGTGGCGCGACGAAGTGGGAAGGGGAAGTGACCACATGATGCCGGGGCGGGAACGGAATCGAGAGGGAGAGAGAGAGAGCGAGTGGGAAAACGGAGGAAATGGGAACGTGGGGGAGACGGAGAGGAAGTGGAAAAGATGGGAGTGAGGTCGAGTGCGGAGGAGAGCAGACAGAAAATGGGGAGAATTTAAGGAGAGAGAGGGAGAAAAAAACGGGGAAGGGTTGATGAAAGACGAAGGGAAGAAGGCACTGGAAGGTGGTGGTGGTGGGTTTAGCCCTATCAGGTTAGAAGAAGGTGGGGACACTTTGCGGGTTGAGAATGTGGCACGTGATGATCGGACACGAATAAAACTTAATTCTGTAACACGCACACTCTTTGATGCTCCATAAAAATCACAATTCGACTGAAGGTTAGCTAATTATTGGCGAGATGGCTGTGAGAACAATTGGACTCAACACGGCCACATGACGAATTTGGAGAATTAGCTTTTAAAATGTGCAAAGCGGCAATGTCATCCTTATGGAAGGACTTTCATAGCATTTTTTTATTTTATATACTCTTTATTAATTTTTGCTCCAGAGAAAAATGAAAATATTATGTTAAAAAATGGGTCAAGTTTGAGCCGGATTACTAAAGAGTTTTTAGATATTTCATGTTTCTAGGCCAATTGGAAAATATGTGATTTATATTGCCTTAAAGAGCGGCTTTAAACCTCAACTTATCATAGACAAAAATAAGTCAAATGCCAATTACTTTAGCCGAGCGAGGATCGTGGTTCACAGGGAGACGTAGTTTTGCTGCAAGGGTTTTACGCAATCTACGAAAGATGTTGATTCAGGAAATGTATCTCATTTACACAAGAAATTAGTTTATATTTCCTCCGTATTTTTAAGTTATGGTTTTATTTTATTGCATTGTAGAAATACTTTACCGTATAATATACATTTACTTAAAATATTTTCATATCGAGCTTACTTATCGTATCACTGTTAATCTGAACAACCAAAATCACTATATCAAGTGCCATCTAAAATTTGGACCTCCTGTTTAATTCTCTAGTTATATGATGCATATACATTACCTAAAAGTTACATCGTTCGTTTGGATGTAAGAAGGAATTTTGACGGGTATAAATAAAAAAAATGTGGGTCTTTACGATTTAAATCTTCGCTTATATTTACAACCTAATTCTATGTTGAAATATATTTATTTGGCAATATAATTGATTTTAAAATTTTCTTGGAAGCCCATGGGTGAAATTTCACTCACGGACTTCTGTTTGTCAAACTCCAATTTGCTCCACCTGAATATGCTACATGCTTTCTTTCCAATTTTTTCGATCTTAACGAACAATGAGGGGTATTACCATATCTTCCCCTGATCCTCAGAAATCGCCTTTGTGATGTGAATCTCCTTTAATCCCTGAGACGTGGTTAGGGTAACCATGCTATAAGGGTTCCTACACTTTGCCGTATGACGTGGTAATTAGTGTCAGGGATGAAAGTAGAACTTCAATTTTCTATTCAAGGTGAATGAATTTTCAGTAGATACCTGACTCATTTGCATAAAGGGAAGGCATTTTGAGAATTCGTATCTGTAATGTGTCAAAATTATCTCTTGTTTTGCGTCAATAAAGCTCAAGCTAAAGGATAATTGGATCATTGTAGAGATTTGATATTTCGATTGTACTTCAAAAATTTACAGATGTATTCCCTTAGAGACCACAGTATCCTGTAATTTCTATAATCACGCCTTAATATATGTACATACGTATATACATAGCTTCAACTAGGTGACTTTAAACATCTTATTCAGTATTTATATTTATTGAACAATTTTCATGGACCACGATGGCCATATTTCGTTCATATGCCGAGTGATTCAGCAGTTCAACTTTCATCATCTTTAAGGCTCTCAATCAGCCAGGAGAGTACATGCTGGTTTTCTTATAGTGCCACTTAAATGTCTTAAACATGAACAAAAACGTAAACATGTACAGAGAGCAAAGTTTTTCTCATTGTTCCGTACGTCAGGGAAAAGTGAAATAATTCGGCAAGAAAAATAGTACGGTTTTCATAATACCAATGATCAAAATTTCAGCAATGCTTACGTAACCATATGTCATTTCTTAAGGGAGAAATGGAAGATTAGGTGCAGAAAAACTCACCCGTGCATGCATAGATAAGGTGTTCACTGGTAAAATTAGTTAAACGGGTGCTGGGAATCAGTGAGTACTCCGCATTGGTTGGGTAATCTTGCAACAAAGAGTTACTTTCGAATTACTTGCGGCTGATAACGGAAGCCATTCTGCCAACATTCATGCCGTCCGCTTGACAAGCTGCTAAATGGCACTAAATGATATCGTCGTTACACATTTCGTACAAACCTGTATTTTCAATCACATTTGTTGGAAAAAAACGGAGAACGTTATGAATTAATGATTACTTTGGATGAAATTCTTTAGTCCATGGTGAATTTATACATTTTCTCATAAGTTCGAAAACTGTTCGATTTCTTTTATAAAACCATGTATTTTTGCTTAAAATTTCATAGGAATCCAAAATGAAAATCTTAAACTCTCGATGGAAATGTTGAGCCGAGCAATCAATATGCATTATTATTCGCCCGTTGTAAACAATCAAGCTGTTTTGTGCAGCATATTTACCCCTCCCTCACGCAAAAACTTTTTTCTCTAGAAATATTTCGGAAAATGTTTTTATACAATATGGTACGTGAATCCAATTGCTTGGTACACGACTTATTGCGCTAGTTAACCTTAAATACCCCAACGAGTTTTAACTGATCAGATTAAACAATTCAAGACAACTTAGGCCATTAAAGAGGATTTAAATTTGAAATATGGTGATTTTATTTTATGACTGATATAAACGACCTTCCGTTCAAGATTTTACATAACAGGGCCACATATTTACTCGATGTTTGCACTTTGGTCTTTTATGGTCTCGCTAGAGATAAGTTCAGGCCTTGAAATATCCTCTGGCTCTCACCCTCTCTATACCTCATGGTGATATTCTTCCCTTAGAACCTTACATTTGTCCTAAATTGAAGAAGCATTCTGACGAAGACGGAAGTAATGCTAGATAAACACAAATACACACTGACTAGAACAAAAGGAGACAAGAGGACAAAGGAAGTGAGTGGGGCCCCGAACGGAAAGCCAAGACTTTTGAAGGTCGTTGTCAGGGCGTAGACGGGAGGTATATCCGTGACCCAAAGCCCCTTTGGGGTCAACAGGTTCGTATCATGGCAAAAGGGAAAGAGGAGGGGTATCATTTCCTTCACGACCGCCTTCCAAAATCAATCTCAACTCCGGTCCCCATGTAAGCTAGATGGAGTAATCAATCTGGCTGTGTGTGGGTGAGGACGGAGAAAGTATAGGAAAGGATTGAATGACGGAGGCAACATTATGAGGGGTGGTAGGCAGTAAGGGTGGATCGGAAGTACAGAGGGATGGGAAGGAAGGAGACGGGGAGGCGAAATGAGAGAAGGGAGCAAAGAAGGGGCGGCTAAAGGGGGACGCGGACCAGGAAGGAGGCAGGAAAGAGAGGCAAAAGTTTGAGTAGGGCGGAGAAGGTCTGAGAAAGGGTTATATAAACATGTTTATTTTGCCACGGAAATCTGGGGAGGGTGGTGGCTGGGACGCTCCGTATAACTTCATCCAAGTTTGAACAGACTACCCAATCCCGGTGCCGGCAACTATTTACTGCAGCTAATTATTGAAAATAATTTGAGAACGGTACCAAACAAGGCGATGGAATAAAAATTCACTCAGAAAAACTGCATACATCTATTGAGCAGCTACATGTTGTCATGGAATATGTATTCTGACGCGGGACTTAAATTAATACAAACAGGGAAATAATTGGAAATTGTATAATAAATGAAAAAGCATCTCTCTATTGATAAGTACCTAATATATATATGTAGGAAACTTTAATTGGAAATTGACTTATGACTTAATACGTCGTAGAAATTCTATTTTTAAACTGTGAATGTCTAGAAAAAACTAGTACAATGCTTTTAAAATATGTCCTAACAAATATACTTACAAAATATGTACCCCTCCAATTAACTTCATTCAGTAACTGCACAAAATCAATGTTGCACGTTCATATGATATACAGGTTTCCAGCAGAAGCAAATGAGTCTTTCTAGAGATAACCTAGTATATGAGAAGGAGATTTATCTTTGTGGCATTAAGAATGCAGAATAGCAAGAAAAATCTGTTGCATGTTTGGAAGTGGAAATCTAGTCACATAAATATCTAGATTATGAAAATGCTTGGAAATGAGCAAGTGGGAATGAAAAAATCGAGTACAAAAATGACGCTGTATGTACCCCTTACTTGTCGAGGGAGTAGGAATCTGTTTGCATCCCATCCCTCTTTCCTCCAACTGAGAAAGAGATTATAGATCAGGACTAAACAAGAAAAAGAAGAACTCAACGTTTACGGATCTCCCCTTACCAAACAGTTCTCGGAGGAGATTTAGTCCTAACTCCCCTCCTCGCCTCAGTTGTGCGGTATTAAGAACATTAGAGGGGCATGAAGAGAACGACTCGGAAGAAAACAAAAAGCACAAGGAAGGAAATGAACGCGATACTCGAACAACATAAAAGCCGAAGGGAAAATGAACCATTTTTTAAAGGAAAAAAGGTGAGGAAGAATGAACCCAAGAGCAAAGCAACGGAGCGGGGAGCTCAACCAATCTCTGCAAACCTGAGGAGGTAGTTGAAGGCGATAGAGGGAGGATTTAGCAGTGGGCGAGAAGAGGGGAAAGAGAATCAGGATGAAGGCGATGAGGGAGAGGAAAATGAGAGAGAGGGCGGAGGGGGAAAACGAAGAGATAAATGCGCGGTGAAACAAAGGAGGAACGGAAGCGATCAAAGCGTCGGGGAAGAGGTTGGAGGAGGCGGGGAGATGGGAGGAAGAGGTTTGAGAGTCAGAAGGAGGAATGTAGGAAAGGATAAGGGAAGTGGAGCACTGTCGTCGTAGTAACGAGGAAAGATGCAAAGTTTTGAGTTCGTGGTTTTTCCGGAACACGGAAAGAAAAGAGAGACAAAACAGATGGGGAAATGAGGGGAAAGAGGTGGAAGGGGGGGGGAGAGACCGAAAAAATGAAGTTGGGCAACAAGCTCTTTACGTCTGGGTGAAGTCGAGGGTGTGAACAAGGGCGGTAATATGCTTGAAGTTATAAGCACAAATGTCACCAAACGAAACCAATTTCAAGCTCACGTGCAAATAAACTCCGCAGCTTACGTGGGTTATTACTGAGTTTCTAACACCGCACAAATTTTCCATTTTGGCTGGACACCTAATTCATCGATTATTTTAAATTGTATTCTTGAGCTGATTTTAACAATACAATGATTTAAAAATATTACTCATAGCCGCTCTAAAGGGAAAAACAGAAAAACCATCACATAAAGGTTGACTAATGATTTTAATGGAACAGATTTTTAAAATGACGGAGTTAAATGGTGTTCAATGAAAACCCAAGCTTGGACTTGGTGAGAATGATTCACAACCCAATTTAGGTCACTAGGTAGAGGAAGGAAACGGGTATTACATCATTATCATAGGAAAAGAAATGTATTCCGGTGTCCTCTGGTACAGCAATCGACATAACATGACGAAACAACCCTTGGAGTATTACATAAATGATCTAACTAATTTTAAATACACATAAATAACTCAGACCTGATGTATATCAAATATCACGATTAACTCTTAGCATTGCGTTGAGGTAATGCTCTTGGGAATGCATCCAGTTAATGTACTCGGATGTATTCTCGTTTAAACAAAATTCAGGTCAAGGATACCAGACAGAATATCTCTCAAAGTACTGCTCCTGATTCGCATCTTCTAGACTTTATAAGTAGGGCAACGCTGCTATTAGATGCTCCGACGGATGAGTTTATTGCGAATCCGCATAGTCCAGTGAATTTTCCGGCGTCAAACGAGCAATTCGAAACAGATATAGACCTCACACTAAGGGTATTTGGTAAACAACTTGCTTGAATGATCAGGTATCATTCAGGAAAACAACGAAAACAGAATTCGGCGATAATATATTAGAGAGTCAGAACCAAAATCAAAAAATATTTTCATCTTCGATAAGTGGGTCAATAGAGCATTCGGTTAGAATAACAAGTAAAGAGGAAAGAACATATGGAAAATAAAAATGAACCCAAAAAATCAATATCTTCATTTCTGGCGGAAAAATTCAGGTAGGAGAACAGGGGTTTGAATTGAATAAATAGACTTAAAAGAAAGACATCAAAGTGATAAAGGATAAAAGGACGAGAGACAGATAAATGGAAGAAAAAAGAATAACGGAAGTTATAATGGGAAAGGGACATAGGAAAAAGTCGGAGAAGCAGGTGTCGAAACAGTTGGCGATAAAGTATTGATGGAGCTCGGAGAGGAAGGGGAGTCCGTGAAATTCCGCGGCAGAAAGAAAGGCATGAGGAGGGTTGGGCGTGGGGAATCCGCGGGTGGAGAGGGATGATAAGAAGAGGGGAAAAGATAGGGTAGGAAAGAGAAGGGGAGGAAGAAGATGCGAGAGTTGGTAGGAGCGCCGTGCAATAAATTGAGTGGGGTTGAAAGAGTGATGAGTGAAGTCTTAGAGAGGTGAGGAAAGAGGGAGAGTAGGGATGATGGAAATATGGAGTGAGTCGAGGAAAGAGGAATCTATACCCTAAAACAGAGCCGGGGTACATCAGGGGCGAAAGAGGAAGGATCGAAAGAGAGGAGAGTGAAAGGTGTATTCGCTGGGATGTGCGATAAGCTTATGTTCCATGATGTCGAGCGCTCTTTTCAGCTGCGAGCAATTGACTTCAAGATGTGCTGACGATGAATAATTAAGTAAAGCTTAAACAATTATAATGTGTTTCCTTTTAAGTGTTAATATTTTATTCGTGTTCTATCGTGCCGTCCAAATATTATAAATTTATATATATATATATATATATATATATATATATATATATATATATCATATTATAAAATAGTATTGATGAATAAGCCGAGCGTCTAAATCAATGGAATGTGAAAAAAAATCAAAAACGATAGGAAACAGAAAGCCCTGGAAATTTTTACAAATTTAAATACATCTACTATAAAATGAAAAGAGCTAATATACTGGAAAATAGGCATCTTTCGTGGACAGCTGAAAAACATTCTCCCCTCAACAAGTTATAGTGAAACGATATGAATTAAATATAAATTGTTACAGGTGACACTTTTAACAGTGGTGACTAAAGTAACCTTTACTTTAAGAAAAAATGAAAAACATTAATTTGTGGTCTCAGGAAAAGCATTGCAGGTTTATGAAAGCTGTCGTTAATGTTGTATTTAAGCAGAAGTTGAATAATAACAATGAAAAGATATTGAAAAGTAGGTCAGTAATACCTCGTAAAATTACTAAATGATGGTCATTGTTTCATTGGTGCATAAGAATACTTGAAGGCACTATTTTCAAACAGAAATTTGCCTGAACTCTGTTTCAAAGTTATATATGACTCCATTGTTCCTATTTACAAGTAAAATTCTTCCGAGGATATTATGAAATTCTGTGATAAATATATTTAACTCGAGATTAGTTCCACATATTATATGTTTCAGATTTAGACCGAAGCCATGAGATTTAGCACTTTATGATGTTCTCCGGGAGATCATGAAACAGCACATGGCAGTAATTGAAATATATATAATTCATTTTCCTGAATTCCATTCAATTACAATTAGCCTAAGGAGCTGTTGGTATATTAATCATACGAAAATTATTCGGACATTAATCATTGAACATGCACTCTGCATATTGAACGACAGATTAACACTCAACTAGTTATTTTATTACATTAAAAATTGAGTTAAACCTTTATACTTCTTTAATAGGTAGTAATGGTCTTCTGATGCCAAAAGTTAAAAACTGATATTAGTTTATAGGCTATTGTAAAAAGCTCAAAGACGTAGTCCAATTAGAATTTTTTTATCTCAGATGAATGCCAGTAATAAACCCATTAACAGTTAAAAATATTTTTCAATATATAAATGCTGATAGAGTTATATTTTTCCATTTTATTTTAATTCAAGTTAAATATTTTTTTAAAAGTACCGTACTGCTGTTCCCACATATCCTAGGATTCGCTAATTTTTTTTAACAACTGAAAAGTTTCTGAGCATGCAAATATAAGCGAAACAATTCACCAACGACTATACACTATGCAATTCCCTTTCCAGAAAAGCGCAGCGATGGTGCCTGGGTTTTGGGTTATAAGAGCAAGGAAAAAATGTAATTCGGGTAACACGGGATAAGAGACCAGAATGAGCTAAAAATAGATAAACAACAGGGCGTGAAGTGTGCTCAGAATACAATATTTTGAGATCACTTGTGGTTAATTCTATAGTCACATCACGAAATTGAACTCGGAAGGGAAAATTTACAAAAAAATATTGTAATAAGACGTCACTTCATAAAAGCGGAAAATAGCACACCGACAAATTCCACTGGATTTTTCCACAATGCTGTTCCTCGCCCAAGCAAGATCGATATCAATCACGTTTCGACAAATCCTTTCGTGGATGGTAAATAAAAAATTCGGGGAATAATACCGATAACAAAATAGAAAATTCGACACCACTCCAAAAGTGGCGTCGAATTATCCCTTTCTTTCAGCAAACGGTCTCGGGGAAGGAGATGCGAAGAGGGATGCAGCAGCTCAGAAGCCATAGAGGAAACGAGGAGAACGGTCCACAAATACGTTCTTATTTTCTCACGTAATTCTAGAAGATCATTCTGCACTGCCTTAAAGAGAGAGAAAAAAAAGAAAATGGAAAAGAAATCTCATCCACCGCCCTCCACGCTTCGCTCACTCCTCTCCACTATCCTCCCCCCACTCTCTCCCTCTCCTTTTGCCACCTCAATGGACATGACGAGGGTGGAGGTACTGGTGCTGGAGGAACGATACACATCGGCTCCGGGATATTGCCCCGACTACAGTCTCCTTTTAACGAGTCCCAAGTCCATGAGGAGGGATGGGAGAGGGATTCGAACCCTTGGAAATCCGGCCGAAGGGAGAATTTTTAAGACACACTACTAGTACTCGTACCCGCCTGAATAGAGGAGAATTGCCCCTCTCGCAACATCTACTCTCGGAAAATCTACCCATTCCAAACTTCCCCCCCCCGCCCTCCCTCACCACCTCCCCCCCCCCTCGCCCCATTTCACTCTTGACTCTAACCCTGCCTCTCCAACTTTTTCTTCAATCACTATTAACCTTTAACATTTGAAGTGAGAGATAGGCTCGTTTCGCCGGGGAGCCCCTTAAAGAGGAGCAGGAATCGAATGAATGGTGGCTTCAGGAGGGTAAGAGGGGGATGGCGGTGAGGGGGAAGTCGGAGAAGGGGACGAAGGAAGAGAGAGAGGAGGGAGGAGAATTCCAAAGGGGTTAGGGTGGGGGGGGTGAGAGGGGGAAAAGGGATGTGAGAGGAAAACGAGGAAGGTGGGGGATGAGGAGGGTAGGAAAAAGAAGCGATTCCCGCGCTGCGGGCGGATGCGAATGGAACCTCATGGAAATAAAGGAGCGACGGGGGTTGTCAGGAGGGTGGAGGGTAATGAGGGCAGGCGTCAGGAGTGGGATTGTGAGAAGTGGCAAGAAAGAGGAGGAGAAGTTGCAGGGACGTGGAGGAAGAAGAAGTATGTAAAGGGGGGATTTAGGGGGTGAGGGTGGTTTTGAGGGAGGAGAGAATGAAGATCGAGTGCGGGAAAGACGAATGTGGAGAATGTAGAAAGGGAGGGACGGAAAGAGAGGAGGACTTGGGGAGAAAAGGGGATGAGATGAGTGAAAGGACGGCGGAAAGTGGGAACTCGTGGGCTGGATTTTGTTAGGGGCACACCGGAACGAAATAAAATATTAAAGCTGAAACTATTTCGAGCGAAGTTATTCCGAAGATATCTATGCAGACTTTTTTATTGCCCTCTTTTAAACGCAAGAGCACATTCAAACAAAAGGACACGTTCACTAAATGCTTCAATTTTTGCATTAGGAAGTAAATCCTCTTCCTGGGCATTCCTTGGATTCAAGTAAATATTCATGTTTCGTCAAATCACCTGAAAACTCCGGTTCTCCTCCTGCGCTGATAATAACTTAAATTACCATATTGATAGATTTTGCAGTTTACACCATACTTCAACATGTGCCCACAACTATCGATGCCCGAAATATCTTAATTGAGTGAAAAATAATCTCACCAGATCCATGAAAATTAAAGTTCAAGAACGACAAATGTTTATTTTTCAAAAGGAATCCAGATTTAAAATAATATCTGTAATTAAATGAAGCATACATTTAAAATTTTGATCGAGGTCTGAAAATAATACTTATTAATTCTAAAATATAGGGACCCCAGTTAATGGCGAATTTAGAGCGATAATCACTACACGCTATTACACCCATGAGTTTATCTTTAATTTAATGAATCTAGAATCAAGGTATATTAAGCATTGAGCACTAAGCAAACCCTAATCAATGCATACTTACAATTTGGAACGTAAAAGAGTGGGATGCTAAATGTAATTTCTTTCAATATTGAGGAACCCCTGAAAAAGGCTTATGTTCCAGATTAATGTCGAATTGAAGTAAAGAAATTACTATGGTCGAGTTTTCACCCCATTGTGCATGGTCCAAATAGTGATGTAATGCTTTTAAGAGGTATTTGCTATCAAGTGAAATCATGATATTTTATGACGCATTAAACAAACCCATTGAGAAATAAACTCAATGCCAAATGACCTAGGATTTCTTAGGATTTCTCTCTCTAGGGTTTCATTGAAAAAGAAACTCTTACCAGTAGGCCATTTTCATTAGATTGTGTATAATTCGCTCTGAAAATAAGCGTAAGTATAATACCAACTACTACATTTCGTAGGGTCACTAGAGTAATCCTGTCCTCCCTCAGCGAAAATGATTTGATGGTAGAATAAATTAGCTACATGACATAGTTTCACGTCGTATAATGCATCAATAAACCTTTTCAAAACACGCTGATATTTCTCGGTTGGCATTTGCAGCCCATTTGTCTCGCATACTATATATACATGCATGTATGCATACATATATGCATGGGTGGTTTGAAAAGTTTCCGACCTTAAAAATTTTAGAAAAAAATATCCTGTATCTTTGTTAGGTCCACCCACCACCCTCGTATATATAAATGATTTAAATACTATTTTTATTTAGTTTTGTACTTGGGAGATATGCCAATAGAGAGAAAAGATAATTAATTGTAATATATACTTAAAATATATTATTATGACTGAATACCAGATAACATATTATATCGCAATATGAAAATGCCTTTATTCTTTTATTCTTATAACATTTGCAATAGCTCTGTGGCAGCAGAAATAGTTTATCTACCTGTATATGAAGTTTAGTATTTGTCCCATTTAAGCGGTTTACTTGAAAAAATTGGATTGAACTCATATGTAAATTGCTACTGAGATAAACTGAATTTGATTTCCTGAGTAATAATAAATAGAAACTTTTGCGCTAGTGTGGCCGAAACCAAATAGAGCTGAGAGCTAAGCGATATGCAAGCCGACTAGGGAAAAATTGTCCATTACCCCCCCCCCCCTCACGAGATCCCTAAAATTGAATAAAGTTATATGTTTATCCACACTTCATTAATTTTTAGAGGTTGATGATATTATTTTTTATAACGCTGAATTAAATTTTATTTGAGTATTCCACCAAATCTATCTAAGTTCAGCAAGGCGTAATTGAATATCATACACACAGTGTCCACCCCATAATTCCACTCAAAATGAACCCATTCACTACCCTTCATTTGACAATCTGGAATTACGGATTTGAAATACAAGCTACGTTGTCTATGTCTTCCTCGAATTACCTTCAAAAATTACCGCTCATCCCTTATCGTATCTAAAAATATTCTCATGTTTCATCTCTTACCAGTTTATTTTTCCAATTTACAACCAAAGTAAATTTTATCTTTTCCAGTTTTTACATATAGCCTTTTTATCATAATCACTCTCTTACTCTTCTCGCATATTATATTAAGTAACAAATAAATAATACCCTGAATCAAGGATTTATCAGTTTTTGAGATAACTATATTATATATAATATGGAACATATTTAAAATTCGTATAACTAATTTCATAATAAATAAACATTTTACGAAATCACTCTAGTAGTGCCAGTTTTTGTGCCAGGCGAAGATACTTAATGCAGCTAATCAATTTTATTTAAACCAAATTCTCTCCAGGTCATAAGGATGGCTAAGTTGTTAAATACTTTAAATTCATCCTCGTTTACTGCTGGCTGGATTTTTGCCTATCGAACCTCTTCAGTCTCGGCTAAGGAGCTTAGAAATTTGTGCTATTGCAGAATTCAAGAAAAAAGACTTTATAGCCATTTTTTTATTCTCCTTCACAAGTGAATCTCCCAGAATACAATCAACTTAGGTCATGAACAATTAGTTTATAACAGCATCGGTGGAAAACAACTTTCGGGGAAGGTCTATGAATGAATGGGGTTTGAAAATTTTCAGAAGATATTGTGGGACAGAATATTCGAGGTATAAAATGCGCTTATGTAAACTGCATTATTGTCAGTGCTATGTATGGAGACTCAGTTCATGCATACCAGTTGCTGAAAAATATTTATTAGCATTATAATGATGACGACTTATTCCTAGTGAAGGAGACTATTATAAAATGTTGACAAGTTTGACAGGTGTTTAAAACACATCTTTATTCATTATATGAGATGAAAATGACTATCACTAAACGTAAGGAGAGTCTATTTCTATTAGCAGTATATGTAGTATTTGGCTTTTGTCCTTACGCAAATAAATTTTTTTATCAATTCTATCAATAAATTTTGTTCGTGTGTCCTGAATTCTTATGCACGTCGCAATAGCACAATAATATCTCAGTAAATATTAACTAATAGCTCATTTTCTTCCTATTTACAAGATTGAAAACATCATATCAGGGGCTTATATAAATTGTAACCTGAGGAAACACTCGCAATGGATACCTTTACTGATCCTGGCATTGAATTTTTTTCAGTTAGAAATTTTTAGATATGGAACATCGTAAATAAATTGGCGTCTGAATGTAACATTCTCAATGCATACACATTACACCTAACTTTTTCAATGAAATATATGATACTTTAGGAACTCGACTGTTGTTGGATTCAATTATGGACACAAAACAAGTCCTTGTAACTTGATCCACTAAATTCAAAAACCAATATAAGTTCGTCTGAGCGATTGTACTACATATTTAACATCATCAAAATGACAAATACACCTAAATGGAAAACATCACAGAAGTAGTCAAAAAAAACTGCGAATGAGTGATCGTTAATGCTTCTTTCACATAATTTATTTTATAAAAATGATTTTTTTTCTATATGTTAGTTTAAATTTACAATGTACGAGGTATGTCCGAAAGCTATCCAACCCGCGTTCATATCCCCATATTGGTACTAATTTTCGTCATCAGGGCCGTGGTATCCTTCGAAGTACTCCCAATTTGATTGAACCACACGCTCCCAGTGGTGCTTCCACATCTTAAAGCAGTCCTCGAACGTAGATTTCCGAATTGCCTTCAGCTCGCGAGTTGCATGACTCTGAATCTCCTCAATGCCGTCGAACCGATCCCATGAACGCGATTTTAACCCAAAAGCCGTAAGGATCTATGTCGGGACTGTACGGAGGCTGGCAAATCTGTACAATCTTGTGTTTCGGCAAAACTTGTAGCAAAAGGTTCGATGAATGCGGCACGTTATCGTGGTGAAGAAACCAATCAACTCTTGACTGGTTTTTTCACCACGATACCTTCTTGATCAGATGCGCGGTCGTTTTCTTCTCACGGCATCACCTAATCTTTTTAAAACTTTAACTTAATATTACGTATTGGTCGTATGATCGCTTGGAGCAATTTGTAGGGCACAACACCCTTACAATAAAAATATTTAAAAAAAACGTAGGTTGGATATTTTCGGACACTCCTCTTATGTTTTGTGCAAGGTTTCTTGTTTTTTATCCATTTTTATGCAATGATATTGTTTTGTGTACACTTTCTTTAACTCTAGTTCATGCCATAACTAGTTGAAACATGTTCAGTTTATCTAAGCCAACGATGCACAAGGCAGCATACAACATTCCATGAATCTCTCGCTTGAACAAATAGTCAGCCGAGGACTACGTAGAACAGAAGGATTATGAAGTCTTCTAATTCCCATCATCAAGCTGGTAGATAATTTGAAATGTTGAATGATGTAAAACAAACGATTTATTAAAGCTGCAGAAACCTGCTTGCTTTTATAAAAGTAAGCAGGGACTAGAGCAAGAGCTCTAGTCCCTGCTTACTTCGGAAGTAAACATCAACACTGATGTGGCCATTGTGAGGTGAAATTCTTCAATTAGAACTAAAATCATGGAGTATCATAAGTAATTGAATTTCTATTCGGTGGAGCCTACGTCTTGGTAAATGACGTAAAACAAATGAAACAAGTTTATGAGCGATGGGTGCCGAATCCTCTAAAAAACGGGACATACGAGCTAATGCAGATTTGTTGGCAGTTGACTGGATGTTACCAAAAGACGATAATTCATTTTAAAGTTTATCACTGCAAATGAAACTTTGCTGAAAATTTTCATTCCTAATTCAATTTCAAGCATAACCAAACCAAACCAAATTAATCCAAAATGGTGGGAAAGTTATGGTCACATAACAATTCGATATTCAAGGTGTAAACTACGGTATGTCATACCATCGCTCGCAAATACATATGGAAGACGCTGTATTATCCAATGTCATATTAATTTCAAAATGCCACATTTAAACACGGTTGGATTGATGCTGCACCGTGGGTGTGAATGTTATCTCATCGCAAATAATTTTGCTCACTTTCCCGCGAAAATCATATCAATGTGAAACATATTCCTCATTCTTCCTCATGTTCATTAACTCCAGGTCCATATAATTTTACTTTCTACCAATGTGAACAAACATTATTGAGGTAAGTATATTTCATTATCCGAAGCAGTGGTTAATGTTCCACTTCACATCAGATTCTGATTTAATGCCAGAACTCTCTGTAAGGGACATCCATTATTTTATTTTCTTGGAACTTCTTCTGTAACTGATTCTTTAAAAAGCCTTTCGATTATGATTTCAAAATTAGGGCAATTTTGTCGGGGGAGGATAGGGGGGGGTGGGGTTTGGGAGGGCGTGTCTTCTATATCATATATCGACAACTAACGTTGCTCAAGTATTTTATGACAGACACAAGATCTCAATTTCTACGTTTAACTAATTCAAATTTTATTTCCTTTAAAAGCATTTGTATCATTGAGGAATTTTTATAAATTACGGAACAGGAATTCTTAAACTTCTTTCACTCTTGAAAGTATTAACTTCCCTATTGCTTCAGGCTTCAACTACAAATCTTAGAGGTTGTAAACAATTCAACATACCCCTCAATGATTTATAATACTATTTTTTCCATGAATGATCGAGTTTCAATTCCCGTAAAAGTCTTAGATTTAAGATCTCTAAAAATCTCTCTATTATTCTCTCAAGTACTTTCCAGCGTGTTTTACCGTGTTAAAAAACTTCTTATTCCATCTTTCCACTCATGGTTATTTTTTACCGCAAATTACCCGATTTCCCGACCAAATGTTTTTGAGACTAAGGAACGGGAAAGGGAAATACATTCCCGAGAACGGCAGGAATTAATTCCCCCTGGAAGCCCTGGTTTTATTCACACCGATCAACTTTTTTTAAAGTGCTCTTTGATAGGATATTACAGGGTGCGTTCCAAAAGTAATGAAATTAAATTTCCCGCGCCGCTCCCATTAATCGGAGTGGAATGAAGCTACTTGTAGTAGGTGGTAGAGATGGTACGTTTGAAACCTCTGAGCACCGACCATGTCACGAAAGGCCAACCGAGCGGAAATTTCAAGTGAACCTTTGCAACGTATTGAAAGTGATCTAGAACATTTGGATATCATCACTGGTGATAAAACCTGGGTTAAGAAATACGACCCAGAAACAAAACGTCAAAGCTCGGAGTGGCACACCGACCAGTCCCCAAAGCCGAAAAAGGCAAAAATGAGCCAATAAAAAATGAAAACAATTTTCATTGTCTTTTTTGTTAGGAAAGCAGTAGTCTATAGGTCCAAGATATCTCCGCTACCTGTCAACTCCATCACGACAACGAGCCTTACCACAAACCACTACGAGTCAGCGAGTTCTTGGCGAAACACCTCGTGCCAAAGCTCCCCCCCCCCCCGTTTGATGTCACCCCAGCGGACTTCTTTTGGTTCCCTCGGATTAAGGCAGCCCTGAAAGGAACCCGTTTTTCATCCATAGAAGAGAACCAATCAGCCGTGACGAAGACCTTGCGAGAGGTATCCGAACACGCCTTCCAGGGTACGTACCAGTCATGGCAGACACGTAGGAAAAAATGTGTAGAACCCCAAGGGTAGTGCTTTGAAGAATTTTAAGTGTTTGTGCAAATCTGTTCAATTAACTTCCATTAAAAAAATTAAAACATTACTTTTAAAACGCACCCTATATCAGCATGAAAACATTTAAAAGGCTACAAATTTCCATAAAAACTAAATTTAACATAGATTTCGGTTTTTAACTTGCTCACCAAATGCATGACATGAAAACCTAATGTAAACAATGAGTTACTGTGATGTGGGCGGCATAGTGTATATTCTCCGTGCTGAATTTTTTCCGGAGAAAAATGCAACAGCGTACAGCATATATGTAATGATAGTTGCCTAAATTCACGGGTTTAATGGAATTTTATATTCTTATCCAAGTGAGTTCCTGAATATTTTTAAATATTACAATGCCTGTAGGTCATTATTTAGTGCCTACACTACAGTTAAAAGGAGCTGTAAATTTTGTAGCCCATTTTTATTAAGTAATTAATGCCTCTCTCCGAAACCAAAAGGATTAATTCCATGGAATTACAATGTTACAAAATATTTATCTTTCGTTACCCGCAAATATCAAAGACCAGATATTTTGAACCAAGGAATTCAACAGAGGGATTCCGTGAGAAATTAATTTGTTATTTTTTACAAGTGTCTGTACGCATTTAATATTTTTGCAAGCAACTCGCAATAGAAGGACCTGGTTTGCTTGATTTTATTTATTAACGCCAACGTTAAAGAACTTATCCGTTCTTATTTTGTCGACAATCAAATCAAATTCATTAATACTTCGCCTTATCATACAAGAATATACAAAAGGAATTTTTCTGCGGCATTTTATCAGTGGCAAAATTTGATATTGCCGCGATGCTCCCAGTAATTCCCATTTTGTATCCCGCTATAAAGCTCTTTTCCTGTAATTTCTTTATTTCATTTAGTGTACCTATTCATACATCATTTAATACAAATATTTTGTAATTTTGAAGATAAATACGCATGTGAGTTTGAGATACGTATTTTAGCCACCAGGTAAATTTGCTAAGGTGTTAAAAACTAGTTGCCCTTTATGCGTGACAGTGGAGATCAGGGAAATTAATGGAGAAAAAAAATGAAGAACAGTAGATCCTACCTACCTTGCATAATGCAGGTCCATTAAAAATACAATCTCCCTCTATCTACATTTCTTTGCTATGCTCTACAATTCAGTTTTCTCTAATTTTCCGTCCCTCTAACCCTTTTCCTTACATTACTCCTTACCTCCCTCCATTTCCCGTGAGAACGTCGGGATGACAAGGATTCTTAAAAGATGACTTTTCTTAAAAAATATATTAGAATTTTGAAAGCAGTTAGAGGTAAAACTCTCTAAAAGAATGAGTAAAGCTAAGCCTTGTAGAGTGTAGGGAAAATAAACTGAGCTATGGTGGCATAATTAGAGGTGAAATAAAGATTTAGGTCAATGTAGAGATAATGGACAAATATGGATCATATGCAACATACATAGACATTGAGAATGTAATGATAATGTATTCATTTAAACGTTCGGCTGAATGTTAGAGTTGAACAGGTCAATATATAACGGAGAGATTGAGTAACCATAATAATTCGTGGGTAAAGTAATGTAAAAGTAACTGTAAAATTTACGTGCAAGAATGTGTTACTGCATTTAATTTCCCTTTCGTAAAACGCCTGATGTATATTTACACCCTTTCATAGATTTGCTTCAACTCGAGAGGTAATTTACCCGGTAAAACCTTTGATCAAAAAGCAATTATCTGTGATTATACTAGCCAAAGTCTATTGAGTTAAAAAATACCTTCATAGATTTTTAGCTGTTTAGTTATCACTTCAAATAATATCAATCACAAAATTATTAAAACATTTATTTTCCTTATCCAAAACAGTTACCGTATTTATGGTTATGCATTAAAAGTTAGTAAGTAATGAGTGAGTATGTTAAATTCCTATTAATTATCTTGTAAGTTTTTTTTATCTTCAGCACTATCTATTATTACGATAAAAAGCACACTTCAAATGAAAAATAAACAAGGAGCAATTCAACAGGCATTCATTAAAAGTATGACCCGTCTCGTTTATTAAGTACCAGTGTAATTTATTATTTTATTTAGGGTATTTTAACATAAAACGATTACTTTGAAGCATTAGTTCAATACGAGCTATTAGTAATCCTTGTTTAATCGCGCTTCTAGTCTCCCGGAAAATCAGCTTTAGGTGATTACTTTTTTTACAAAATTTACTCCATTTGATGAAATATTATTCGGCTTTTAAGTGACCTTATTTCAAAAGCCGTATCTTGGATCACATAAAATCTTTTGAATTTTGGCAACAAATTTACTAGTGCATTCGAATATTTTATTTGTACCATAATAATGTGTTAAAAAAATTAATAGCTATAATAAGCGACTCTAATACCTAAATTCATATTATGGCGACATCCTAGAGATGAGGAATTAGAAACTGATCAAAGGAAATAAGCTTTCAATAAATTTTCATTAAAATGAAGATAATTTTCTGAATACCCTAGAGCGTCAATTACCACATCACCACACCCATGAATAGATAAATAAGAGATACAATAGGAATAAGTAAACAAATCCGTCTAGTATGGGGTACTACTATGTATTATTAACAATCGTAGGGTGTTTGTAGCCGTTCTATTGCACGTTGATGGTGGCAGAGTATTTGTGAGAACATAAGCTGTATTATTAATTGCCAGATGTATAAGTGATTTCACATTTGATTCCTGATCAAATCAATTTGACGGATCACCCATCCAAAGTTTCCACTTGGTACAAAATCATTACCTTAGACCAAAAATAGAGAAGGGGAGCATTGTGGTAAGTCGAAACTGACAGATGACAAACATGAAAGGGAAGCATTTCATAAAAAAGATAAAAGTAATAATGATTAGACCCTAGCAAAGATCGAATTGAATTAAATTTAATAAATTCAAAATGTACCCAAGGAGGCGGAAAATAATAAAATATCAACTGATATAATGAAGTGAAATAGAAAAAACTTTCGAGTCCAAGAAGTAACAGGGACGAGGGAAAAAGGAGAATAAAAACAATTGTCACCGTCAATAAAGTGTATGGCGCACATATATAATAAAAGACTACAGAATAATCGTGAGGTGTGAAGGAAGAAAAATGGTATCGATGTATCCCTTGAAAAAATATTATAGGGGAGAAAGACGAGAGAAAGAAACGTATTAGGAACAACAAAATGGCCGAGTCAGACAAATGAATTAAAAAGCGTTAGGGTACGGAGCATGGAAAGGGATTTACAGGGATTTATGGTTAGGGAGGAGTATAGAAGGGTGAAGCCTGGTCAGATAAAAGGAAATTTGAATGTAGGAAAGAGTAATAGAGGGATGTCAATCGAGAGATTATAAATCCCGAGGGGAAGGAAAAAATTGTAACGGCCAAGGAAAAGTCAAGAGAAATGAGACTCAAGTTTCTTTCCTTGTGGATCTTTTGCATGATGGCCGTAAGAGCTAAAAGTTAAACAAGAGAAGACAGCCTTCCGTAGGATGGTTTAAAGATCGAATGTGAAGAAACTCCAACACTTACCTCACCTATATGTGTGTGTATCGCTTCATTTGGCGTAGTTTGTACGTCAACGCGATATACATACATAAAAAAACAGTCTTTCATCCTTAAGGTGACCACAGTACCAACAAGCTATTAATTAATCCCAAATATTGGATTTTAAACGCATTAATATTTTAAGGGAGAACAGAGGTAATTGGGATATATTTCTACATTCTATCAATATGGAATTATGACTGGATGAGAACCGTTTGAGACCCTGCTATTAGCTGAATAAATAACGAGAGGAAGCAGATGCGGAGGAATGATCGTCAAGGTCAAGCAAAGGCGAATGGTGAGAAGGGAGAAAATGAAAGGCTCATGCCTCGAAAAGAGAGTGGAATGCCGAGCAGCTGTGAGGCGGAAGAGAAAGAAACTGGAATGCGGAGAGGAGATGAGGGAACGAGAGATGGAGAGGGAGGGAGAAAAATTAAAGTGAATACGAATGAAGGCGTAAAAAGGAGTATATTGAGAATTGTAGCGGCGGCGGCGGCACAGTGGGCGAGCGAGATAAGAGGGGTCGGGAAAGGGAGGAGGTTCCCGTCGGGAGGAGCGTTGGAGAGAGCGCGGGTGGGGGAGGGGCGAAAGGGTAAAGGGTGGTGGGGAAGGGCGGGGTGCGCGTAGGGGGCAGGGGGTGGGAGAGGGAGGGGTGAGTGGGGCGAGCGAGCAGGACGAATGATCGTTGAAGAGGATGGAATGAAGCACGTACGGCCACCACGTCCTCCCTCCCTTCCGTCCCCCCCATCCCTCCCGCCCGGGAGAAGAGAGCAAGAGAAAGAGAAGGCTCGAAATTCACCGGAGCGAGTAAAACAACCTCCACGGCTACGTTTAATGACAATTCCAACGTGCAATCAAAGCGCTTTTATTTTTTTTTATTCCTCGCGAATTTAGGGGACTTAAATTACAATTTATACGCCATGGACTGATGTGAATTTGGTGACCTTGGGGCGAGGGTAAAAGTTCAACTCTACTTTTCAAAGAATCCAGTCCCCTTCTTTAATAGATTAAAAATACCGCTATTTTTGTATCATTGCAACAATGTTGAATCAGAGTTTTTGAAATAAGGTCCGAGATGAAATGATTGTATGTGCTGGTTATCGTAGTGGGTTGTTCTAAGACCTAACTCACGTCAAGATACCAGCTTTAGAATTTAGGAATTTAGAATTCAGTCCGTGGATGCACATAGAAATGTAATAATTCTAGGTGGTTTTCTGAGCACAGGGGAACTTTCAATACTGTCATGAAAAAGCATGAATAAGTGTCATGAAAAAGCTAAATATGTTTTATAATATTTATATAAGAAGAGCAAAGTCGAAAGAAAGAAAATAGCTGCATTTTCACGAATAAATTACAAGTGCCTACTTATGGCAGTAAGATGCATAATTTCTAAATTAATAAATGTTTAATACAGCATAGCCATTTTTAAAAATCATAAACATTTCATTAATACGTTAATTTTTCCTTACACAAATGGCAACAATGAAATTTTGGATACGACCTAACAGATACTATCCCGATTTTATTGTTCATATATTTAAATACATTAAAATGTTAATATTACTTATGATAAAAATTAACTTTTTCCTTATTGGTAATAGTGTATATTAATAAACGCATACAGTAATAAATACTTTAATAAATAAATGAGGTGAAATAATAAACACCTGGACATGTAAAAAAGAACAAACTATTGGTAATTTTTATTAAATTCTAGACAATTTAAAACCATCCATCCATGCGTTCCAAACAGATAGGAGGAGAAAGCGAGTGATAATGTTATTCCAATTTTAAAACCCAGGAAAAAATAGAATAACAATAGGTAGTAAAATAAAATTCCCCTCCTACTCTCGTAATACATTAAGTTCGAGTAGATTTTTAAGCTGCGTTAAGAGCAAAACAATTGCCAATAAAACTTGCCTAACGAAATAAAATTAAATATTATATAAAATTAATTAAATCTGTAAAAAAGGTCCTCCGCATAATTAGCATAAAATATTTTTTTAATTATTCATTAAGTCAAGATTATTAGATTTTTAAAATATCTATTTGTACTTATAATGTCCTCCTCAATGCTTCCATTCATTGTTGTATCAACTGAAAAGAAAGAATAGTCGTGCGCGTATTTCATCGTGTGATTAAGTTTAAAGTGTCAAACCGTTGAATATATTTTGCTAGAACCCAAAATCACTGTGCGTATCCTCTTATCTCATCATTCGGAGCCGTTAAACCTATTTGACGTTCCAAATATACTACAGCGCCTTGTATCAATCCACTCTACAATAAAGCTGTGAAACAGTAATAGTATTACCAATGCAAAAATGCTGGATTGTCCACAGCCCCGTGAAAAATTAGTGAAGAATAACTCTTCCAATAAAAAAGTGAAAATAATATCGCTTACTTGAGTACTGAAGAGGCTGAATACCTCATAGACACACTGAAGGTCGTGTGTTCCGAAGTCAGAATGGGGATTAATGCTGTGTTACGTGATCTGATTTCGTAGGTGATGTTGTGGGCAGTGCAAATTTGTCTCACCCGCCGAGCTAAATTTTTACGCATGAATCAAGTGGATAAGCAGTGAAAACCAACTGTACATGCATATATGCATATATGTATATATATGCATATATATATATATATATATTCAGTCTTACTTGAAGAAGGCCTCGGAGAAGGCCGAATGTTCGAACAATATACAGTGTGAGTGTCCTTATAAATGTTGTTGCTATTCTATTTGTGTTCAATTGTGCCGTCCCATTATTGTGCTGCTCGTGTGTTTCCATATAATCGATATATATACATATATATATATATAATATAATATATATATATATATATATATATATATATATATATATATATAAAATATATATATATATATATATATATATATATATATATATATATATATATATATATATATATATATATATATATATATAAATATATATATATATATATATATATATATATATATATATATATATATATATATATATATATATATAATATATATATATATATATATATATATATATATATATATATATATATATATATATATATATATATATATATATATATATATATATATATAATATATATATATATATATATATATATATAATATATAATATATATATATAAATATATATATATATATATATATATATATATATATATATATATATATATATATATAATATATATATATATCTAATATATATATATATATATATATATATATATATATATATATATATATATAATATATATATATATATATATCTATACTATATATATATATATATATATAATATATTATATATAATATATATAATATATATAAAATATATATATTTATATATTATCATTACATATAAATTCATATCTTAAATATGAATTTAAATCCTTTCTATTATTTTCTTTATTTGTTCTCACTGCATTATTAGATAACTCTTTTGGAATATCACTGGAAATATATTCTATATTTTAAAGTATGAACCAATATTTGCCGTTACACAAAAAGTATATATATATATATATATATATATATATATATATATATATATATATATATGTGTGTGTGTATATATATACATATACACGTAAAGTATGAATACATTCATTGCTTCATAAAAAAATAAGAGAAGGAAGAGGGAGAGATACGAAATGAAAACCTAGGAAGGGATAGAGAGAATCTCTACGAAACAGTTTGAAGATATACTTATGTCTTCGTAAAATCAATGTTTAATTCAAATTACGATAATCCATTAAATCAATTAAAGTGAATGAAAAAAATATTTGTTCAATATGCAAATTACAAAATTATCCTTCTGTATAAATGAAACAAAATATTTCAAAAATGAAGAAATAAAATAGTTATACAGTGAGGAATTAAACAAACAGTTTCATTTCAAGAACTCTAATTATTAACGAACGATCGAATTTACATACATTTCCTAGTGCATCTTCACACATAATCCAAAAAGACGAGTGTAATTGATCTCCTTCATGGTTATCATAATCTTACCATCAAGATAATATTCAATGTCAACCTCCAATTAAACCAACTAGCCGATTAGGATAACACTTTCGAGTAGCTTCTAGCTTCAATGACGCATATTTGAAAGGTTTAACTGAAACCTACCTTACACCAAAAAAGCATTCATGGATAAATTTTATTAAAATAAATTGCCCTAAGTAAGATAATCCCTTATTTACAAACTTTTATTAGACTCCTTCAGAATTGAAATATCTGGGTATAAGACACATAACAGGTTAATTGATAAATAAAGACTGGCTATTAAATCTATTATATATACCAACTTAAATTGTTATTCTTTGCATATGTTTCATTTCGTTAATTACTGCTGCAATGAAGGAAGCTTCAATCAATGACATTAAGAATCACGCCGCATATAATAAAAAGTTTAGATTGTTAATTTTCTTTTAGCTCAATTTTGCATTAAGGCGTATTCATTGCATTTATTTTAGTCAATTATAAAACAAAGATAGAAACCGAAGTTGGCTAATATTACATTTATTATTATGATTTCTCTTTTATTTTAAATTTGCATGAAATTAATTACAACTCATTTTTATATTTATTTCACGAAGTTACCGGTGAAAGAAATGGTATGAATTTAGAAGACGCCAAAATATTTTGAATTGAGGGATAATTTCCTGATAGATATCAATATCAAAAGATTATATTTTACCAAATTAACTTAATGAGAACATTCAATAATACACTGGCCATCTTTCACAACATAAAATCTCAATGGATCTGCTGAGTTTGTGTAATTGCCGAACACATTGATATTTTATGGGCACGAGCATGTCCTTAAGGAATAGATTGTTGTCATTGAAGTTACTACAGTCGATGATTTTGAAAACCGATCTTTGATTCATTAGCTTTAATGAGATCTCGAAGTGAGTTTGGAATATAAAGAAAAAGACAGAAGGCAAGCAATGGATACAGGAGATTGAGTGGTGGATAGGTTTTTAGTTTTGAAGAGAGAGCGATTTTCACTTAAACGATGAGGAAAATGGTAAGAAAGTTGAGGATGTGTAAGGAGGGGAAGGTCGATGGATTGAAATGAGCGTGCGGGGGCGGTAGCGAGGGTTGGAGTATGAAAGGAGGGAGAGAGGGGATCGGGGGAGCTTCGCGAGCATTGCGGGAGAAATAAAAGAGAAAGGGAAGTGAGTTAGTAAGGGGTAGGAGTCAGAGGAGGGAGAGAAGGAAGGGTTGGCGTTTTAAGAGGCGAGCTGTAATAGGCAGAGACAGTGGGAGAGAGATTCGGAGATAGGCGATAAAAAAATGGGGTCGGGAGAGAAGGAAAATAAGATTGGAACAGGCGGGTGAGAAAAAGAGAAGCGGCGGGAAAATGGCGGGGAGTTTCGTCCATGGGGAAAGGAATGACCACGAGAAGTGGAGAAGAAAGGAGACAGAGAACGACAGAGAGGGAGAGAGAGGAGGTAGGGGGAGGGAGATACAAGGAAGGTGCGGGCGAATAGAATTCGATACAGGGAGAGTTGAAGATACAGAAAGATATGGAAAAATTGGGCAGAAGGGTAGGGTAAGGGGTCGGGGAGCTACCACGGTTTTTGCATCCTGGCCTTCGCAAATTCTATTCCCTTCCAATATATTCTGGTAATATAAATGGGGTTGAGAACATTCTGTGCCATTGAATTGGTTCTAAATGTCAATTCAAACTATTTGTGTCCAAGTGACAATGTCTATTTGCGTATTTTTTCCCTTATATCTTTTCTATAAAAGTTGAAATGTATACACCGATGTACAAACAGGTTGACTTCGTGTTCTTGGTAGCCACTTAACTGCTTTTTCCAACTAATAGTATAAATTAATTATTCATTACCTGGTTCACTTTGTAGTATCGGAACCATGCGATGACTGATAATTTTATATCGACTATAACTTTCATGGATAACGTTAAAATGCTTCATTTTCCCCCGATATCTTTTTCCTCTGTGATTGCAACCAAAGTATTTTCCACGAATATAGTTTATAATAAGCGAATTAATACTTCTTTCAAAATACGACATTTGTACAATTCGTACTATATTCTTTACAAGAGCTTGAGAAGAATTGGTTTCGCCTCTTTGCATTCCACATTTTGTCCTTTACATAAATGATTAGCACATTTAATCCCGTATGTTAACGACACAAATACTCTTAGCTAAATTTTTATAGTATAACCGACGCGGTATGAAACTTACCGAAACGTCCGTCAATAAGTTACGAGTATACATCTAATTTATCAAAGGACAGAGGGTGTGTGGTAGAGCTAAGGTTATAACGAAGTGAAGTACACTCCTCACTACTCTTTAGGGGCACTAACTTCAGGGGCACTAACTTCGTATAATCGACAGCATCCAACTCCCTTGGAAAGATAGCTAGCCTAATTTCTTCTTCTTTTATGTCTTGACAAGGTTATTATTTCCATTGTAAACTTCAGAATTTAAGGCGAATACTTAAGGGTAGTCTTGCAAGGCTTTAAAAATTATTCGTTTGTACATACGTTTATTACCTCATGAGAAATTTGTGAACTATGGTCAATCTACTTATATAATCTTCATTCATATGGAAAAAACATTTAAGGAAAAGGGATAGAAATAAAAATAAGGGTTGAACACAGGAAAGGCGGAGAAAGTGGAATCGAGCAATTCACAAGCATTAAAAAATTTCCTTGAGCGGGACTTGAGCCATGGATCTTCAACTAGTAGATGTAATTGTTCGCCAATACCCTTACAATTGAGAGTAAACATAAATTACCCTGAAATATTAGGGAGTTTTTGATGCAACCCTTTGATTCAATTCTTTGCCCTATATATATAGTGAAAGAATATGGTATCCCTACAATTATGTGTGAATTTTACACGCAATACACAAAGGGAAAGCTATTTGTGTGCCCACGATCCTAATGGAGTGAAATATTGAAGGCAAATGATGGGAGGGAGGCGAGATGACGAACCGGGGGAAGGAAGCGGAAAATATTAGGTGTTTGTCTTACGGAAGGAGAAGAGAGGAAGGGGTCTTGGACTTCTTTATCATTCTTTCTTCGAAAGAGAGGTAGTCGGATCCCCTCTTAACATGTAAATATAGCTCTGCGAGATACCAGTAATAGGGTAATATTTGTGTATTCTGCGGAGACAAATATTTATATCCCAAATCATTTAATGATTCTCAGAAATACAACTCAAGCCTTGAGTAAGTATACGTTAAAATATATGAAATTGTAGTGTAATTTAAAAATGATTTTCAATTCCTGAAAAAAATAAATTATATTCTGAATTAAATTAAGTGTGTCGGATAAATTATCAAAACATTTTTATCGAAAAATGGGTGGTCTGGTAGAAGCAAATATGAGCAGACATCTACGAAGAATATTGGAGAAAAAAAAACAAAATTTCAACGACGTTCAAACTGAGTTTATCGTTGAAAGCATCAAAATCTTTAAAATTTTGAACGATCCCACTGCGGATAAATTTTATATAAACTACGAATAAGGTGACGGATAGGTGATGAGAATAAATATCTACAGGAATAAAATAAAATAATCGTATTACCTAAGGAAATACTTGGATAATTAATTTATGCAGAATACTTTCAGTATTTATAGAATAAACTACACAAAATTGCTTCCTGAAAACGAACATCATAGAAATAACTCAAACTATCGACAAAAAAAGTTGTTCCGTGGCAGTAAATTTATGGAAACGAGGGAAGAAACACGATTCATTTTGTGGCGTTCTTACAACTAACTAGATCTCTCCTAACAAATAAAGCAGTTTTCATTCTCCGGAAATAATATATATATATATATATATATATATATATATATATATATATATATATATATATATATATATATATATATATAGATATATATATATATATATATACACGTGCGTGTGTGTACATATATACATATATATATATATACACACGCAAACTAGTACATATATAAATAAATTTTGCAATAGCAATAATTCAAATAAATTTTTATTTTTGGAACCAGTACCGATACTTATTTTAAGGACCCTGTATATACATAGCTGAAACCTGTTTCTTCCGCAAAGTATAAATTATTAAAATCAAAGATAATAGATTTTAAAAGTAATGCGGTATAATTTTACTAAAGTACTTTACAAAATAAGTTGAACCTAAAAACCTATGGCTGCTTCAAAAAGGATTACGATTTCTCTGTAATAATCCTGGACTTCTTGGTTAGTGTTTTAAAAGCAATTAGTTATGACTATTATAATATAACGTACTTATAAATAATGTTGTGAAAAAAGAGAAAATCAATCAATCCTATTAAACATAGCACGGAATAGTAGCGGGCCGGGCTAACTATACAAAAATTCACAGGAAATCAATAGGATGTTAAATGGCATGAATAAGCAATCAAAGAAGACTATTGCGATATTTTACCAAGTAGATGTGTCGCGAATGGAGTAAAATCATAATTATTTTGATTAAATATTTAAAAAACTATTTCAACAATATGTAACGTACAAACGTACGATTAAATTAATTGAAAATAAATTTGATAAAGATAATGCTTTCATTGGAACTGTTATCACGAATTCGATTTTACTCTACCTCAATAAATGGAATGATATCAATAAGAAAAAAACATCAATAATCTATAAATTTACCATGAACGATTTTGAATTATCAGAGGTAGAAAAGAGAAAGGAAATCATAATGCGTCGTCAAGAGCATTAGGAACGTTTCAATGAACTGGGAACGCCATTTCAAAGATTCGATTCAGGCACTTGGAGTGATGGGCAGATGAATGTTACGACGCTTAGCGAGGTCAAATTCCCATGTTCATCGTCCCCGTTGGCACCCCTTCGACAGAAAAGTAGTTAAAAAGGTCGCACGGTAAAACCAAGTTGCCTGCAGTCGTTGGAAATTGACGACCGGGGGCGACGGTGCGGCGTCTCTATACCGCGATAACGTTCTTCATGGGCACCTAACGCCGTTAACTCGGGAACTTAGCTGAGGATCGACTTTCCACAACTCGGAAATGTTGAGACGCAGTAGTTTCATTTTTCACCCGTCGATTTATCTTTTGTGGTTTTCGGATCCCTTGAGGTATCCCCCTCTGCTTTGTGGATGGAAAAATGAAGAAACTGTCACAGACATTGAAATTTATGTAGCAGATGTTCGAGAAAATCTTTATGCTCGCACATTGTTGCATATCTAAGATACTCAGGTAGTATTAGGCCGTAATAAATGAGAGATGGAAAGTTTTCAAATTTGAAAATGATCCATATTCGTTCCATTCATGCTACATAATGCAATTTTGGGAAAGGGAGAAATTGTTCAATTTTATTTTTAAAATGTAACATAAAATATGAGAATGTTTCAATGATAAAGCATGATTTACCAGATTTCCGCACTCATTTTTCATGCGGGAAATATTCATGCCCATCTACGCTAAAGATTAATACAAACACGATGCACAGGGATAAATCACATTTTCTGAGAAAATAGTTGGATAAAACCCGGTATGTGAACTAAATGTGAGAGCGACTGTCTCTTAAGAAAATCTATTAATGACTAACTACTGAATGCCACCATTTTTTTCCAAGTTTAACTTATTTGATGCACAAATTACTTAGGATGGGAGATTCATGCTTCTTTTTTTTAACCTCAGGAGCGCGGAAACCACGGGAGTGCAAGATATTTCTCTGAATTTACCAAATAAATTGGATCCATACAAAGTTACATCGCCATATCTTCTAAAAAAAAATGATGAAATTTTATTTTAATCTGGATGACTTTATACTCGCTATAAAAGCAAATTATTGCTCCCTTTAATGTATTTACCAGGCGCGTCTAGATGACCCCATTATGTTTTGATGAATGACGGGACACTAAACACACAACTAAATAACCAAGTTCAAGAGAAATCCTGTGCAAAAAACATCAATCATACCGTCACACCCATAACATTTGCTAATTAGAAATATACCATTGCTTGGTATTTTCTAATAATTGAAAAATAAATATGTAGTCTTATGTATGTACAGTGCTCTGTTACCACGTCTACTTTCGAATATTATGCTTGGTCATCGCAGGCGTCGTTATATTATGCATGTAAAGTACACGCAATGCTTAAAGGCATAATAGCATAATTTATAATTTCCCTAACCGAATTATAGGAGTAAGAAAACATTACAAATAGCACTTTTAATGGACAGTATCGGAAAACAAACTGTGCCGTCCATCCTGGAATCCGACCTCTACTTCTCTGGAACTCTCTTCCTCTCTGTCCGATCAATCGAGCCCGCATCGGGACACACTAGCCAAGTTGGCAGGAAGTGATTACCACACTACATGTATATAGCCATTAAGATACTAATCCGCCACGCAATGAACAGGAATATTTGCATCGTGCCGTTTCAGCTTTATTTTAAAATGTTTATCTTCCATGGGAGAGAATATCAACAAATTAGGTGTATTCTCGTGCTCGCCATAATGTATGATGTATCTTTCCTTTGAAAATAAACATTTGCAAGTTTATACTTCCAAATTTTGCATGTCATTATTCATTTGTAGGGTTGTTATAAAGATTGCTTCTATATTTATTACTCTCGTAATCTAAAAAATAGAGGTTTTAAAAAATTGTTATTGATTTATGAGAAAATAATATTTAAACTTAGTTTCTCGTTTTCGGTCAAAATTCGATCGTCAAAATGGATTTGTCATGGAATAACCATTTTTCTATTCAGTAATTACGCTACATATTTTTAAAAAAGGGATGGCAATATTAGTTTTCGTTTATGCAAAAATAATAGGACTGGAAAAATAAGTATGTCGTTATACAGTATTTAACCGGGGGATCCTTAGGTATTCATCGATTCGTATTGGATTTACTCTCTTTTAAGAAGTGTACGATCTTTAATAACTACACTGCCAAAGGAAAATAGCATATCAAATTAATCATAATTTTTCAGGAGAGCGAATAAAAAAATTCAACATATCTAATAAATCAATAAAACGAGTGTTGGATCTGGATAAAAAATTTATATAAGCGCTATAGAGCTTACTGAAAGTATTTAGCGGAAATTTTAATCTATGATAATTAAGCTTAACTCATTATTTTTTCTACTCAACATTTTGCATTGCAAGATTATTCCTTCAGATTTTAGGCGCGCGTGCATTGGGGTGTGTGCCTATGCTGCGTGGATATGAATATGTTCAATTATCCACTCATATAAATACTCTAAATGTATTCAATCTCAAAATTACAATTTCGTAAAAATTTAAGAACTCGTTTCCATTATTTTCCGCCGAAGGAAATTTCGGAAGCGATCTCAAACCTATTTCCTTCCCCGAGTACGTAAACCCTGCAGTAGCATCTGTGAGAAATCTGAACGCGTTGGGCTCTTGGCAATACGGCATAGTTAAAAAAAAAGGAACACATTCACTTTTCGTACATGAGTTTCGAGCGGAACGTTTTGTCCGTCATGAGAGATTACGGCGCGAGTATTTCATGCGGCATGTCCCCCTTTTACGCAGGAAACGGTGGGATCGGATCGAAAGTGAGGGAAAGGCACAGGGATTTTTGGGAAGGAGAGGGTGTGGACCGAGACGGGGGAACAAGAAAATATATTGATAAAAAAACGAAAGGACGGAGATAAAAACTAGAGAAGGAACTAGTGCGAAATACAGAGAAAACGAGGCAAGGAGGCTGGGGAAGCTGGAGTGAAATAGTGAGCAGATAGGGATAGTAAGGGAGAACATGGTGAGTGGATGGGTGGGTTGGGGCAGGGAGGGGTGGGAGAAGAAAATGTATGCACGAAGTGAGAACGGAGATGGGGTGCAGTGAGAGGGGGAGGAGGGAAGGGAGAAGGTGGGAGGAAAGGGAATAAAACAAATTTGAGCGGAGGGGAAGATGGGAACGAGATAGCCGGAGGGAGAGAAGGCTGAGGAGGGTGAAGGCAAAAGGATGGAGGGGTTGCGAGGGGGCGCGCGGGTGGTGTAGCGAAAGAAGAGTTGAGGATTATGTGAGCAGGGGCGAGAGATATAGGAGGAAAAGGGGTGGGAGAGCAGGGTGGATGTCTGAGGAGGGGACGAAGGAGGAATGAGAGGGTGAGGAAGCTGTTGGGGAGGAATGGGGTGGGCTCGGGACGGAATGAGTAAAGGGGAGAGGAGAAAATGGAAGAGTGGCTCGAGGGAGGATGAGAAGGCGGAGAGGTAGACGGCTTGGAGTGTTGGAAGGGGCTGGGAGAGGGGCGGGAGGGGGTGGGAAGACGGAGGGAGGACGGATGTAGGGGAGGTTGGTGTCACTCACTGACTCTAGATGGCTCTCCTCCTCCAAAGGGACGGCGAACGACCTCGAAGCTGAGTCAACGCTCGGGAAAAAATCAATGCGGTTGAGGGGGATGTGCTCTGCCTCGAAAACACACTCATTTAAGAGAGAGAGAGAGAGAGAAAGGAGGAGGAGAAAGGCTTAGATAAAGAGGAAGGAGAGCGGAGGGAAATGCACGACTTTCTTTTGTTTTCGACGAAGGCGGTAGGAACAAGAGTAATGTGAAAAAAAAGAGGCAGCTGGAGGAGGAGGAGTGGGGAAGGGTGTTGTACGGTGGGAGGGATGAGGGATGGGGAGGGACGGAGGAGGTCGAGTGGGAGGGGAGAAATTTTCCGCGCGGGAGAGAGGATAAGAGTAGGGGAATAATCGAGTGAAGGAAGGGGGAGAAGGAGGTTAAAAAAAATAAACAAAATGCGAAAAGTTATCCTCGAGATATGGAAATGAATCTCTCGCTTACATCTCTCGTCCTTGCAAATTATTTAATTCCGTCAAAAAGGTATTGCGGAGTTGACACGTAAGTGGTGTCGGTGAAAAAATGAAAGAAATTTACGAAGGAATTGAATGCTCGACCAATTTCTCTCTCCATCTCATTCCTCTTCGGTGCGGACAAGGGATTTTCGACTCGGCGCCCATCGCGTTTGCCACGGATAATTGATGGGAATGAGGTGCGCACTTCCCTCTCTCTTTCAATCTTTTGGGGCATTGAGCAATAACCGTTGGGAAGTGGGTTAGAGATGTGAAAGAATTTGATTTCGACTTTCTCCTTTCACTCCTGCAAAGCTAGTGCATCTACCGTGTTTATTTGGTCATTAGTCTGAAATTTGGATGATGTTGATTTGCTCTGAACTTAAACTTTCTTCAACAACACACTCATTTCAGCAAACCTGCATATCACTCCCTACAGATAAACAAAAAATCATAGTTTGTGAAACGCAAGTCATTTATTGGCATCGGAATCCTTTCGTAAACGGTAGTATAGGATTTCATTTACGAACTAAATAAGATAGAGAAGAAAGAATTATGGCCGAATTGAATATTAATTGTAGTTTAAAATAAATAGATCTTTCCATTTTTTAATCTGATAATATAATATCCGTAAGTAAATAAAATATTCAACTCTCAAGGTAATTAAATTATGCACAGCCGTGGTCACTGTTACCATTTCAAATTAAGTGAAAATGTGAGATAAAAACTCATCAGATCAGAGGATTAATCAGATTAATTACTCTTAACTAAATCAGTTGTCTTATCAAAAATGTTTACGTTAAATATAAAATTTAATTCCTTTAGAGAGGGAAACGAGTAATAACAACCGATTTCTCCGTTAGCCTGCGACCAAAATTTGAACTCCTAGACACATTAATATTCATCTATTTAATTATTTTTCATTTGCGTACTGCGTTTAACAATTAAATAAAATGTTTACTAGATTCCATTTTCAGAAGGATTAGTATTATAGAAATCCATGTTGATGGTTATACTTCCAGTATACATTTTGTATACGATATGCCTTTATAATTATAATGAAGAGGTTTACAACCCCTATATTTCATGTCAGAATGATTGAAATGTACCTTTAATGGACAATGATACATTATAATATTAAGTTAGAAACGGTACCTGAATTTTTTTTTAATTTTCACCATAAGTTATTCAATAAAAACATGTCCAGCATATTCTGAATCTTGGATTATTACGATTCTCCGTGAAATTATGTTACTGCGTTTGAGGCTCGGAAAGGAGTAACCGAAGATAATATCCGTTCAGCCTCACGTACATTGTCTCCGACTTTCTTTGATGTTTTGTCAAAAATATGGGCTAACTGGGTTATTTTCCTCTTTCTAAAATATAAAATGGTATTAAAAGTACTCCCATTTGGGTGCTTAATGCTTTAAATACATCCACCCGGTGGCAGAGTATTAAATGGATTTTCTTTACCCTTCGCCCACAGCTTTTATATAACCCTTGCTTCACCCTCTCTGTCTCTCTCCTTAGAACGGAGACAAAAATCTTCTCTTCCTTTTTTTCGGAGAAGACAAAAGAAAACAGGATGCAATGGCGGGACGAAGAGGAAAAGGGAATTTTTAACGAGTGGAAAATATGAAAGACCTCGAAAAACCAGATACTGTGGAAAAGTCTTAACCTTTAATCTCTCCCACTTCCTTTGGAACCAACTCGGTCACGAAAAAAAAATGGTGGCTGGTTGAAGAGAAACTCGTCCGTGATGGGCGCGTGGGTGGAGAAGGCGAGAAAGGTAATGGCGGCGGAAAGGTGATTCGACCCATCGAGTGGACGGAGGGGTCATGATGCTAGACCGTTTGACTCTCCCCCCCTTGCACACCTTAGCCTTCATTGAGGGCGGGGGGAGGGAGGGTGGAGTGAGATGAAGAAAGTATAACTGCGAAAGAACAAAGATTAGTGACGGGTTGAAAATATTTTAGCCGTCGTTTTATTTCAATCAACTTTGGCGCGGAGTGATGAAAGAAGATAATATAAAACTGAAGCTGAGAGAGTCAAGGGAAAATTTAGCACTCATCCATTCCCAAAAATAGACACCGTTTTATCCAACGAAAGAAACCAACTTGTTGAAGGGATATCCCCTCTCGTCCCGACTCATTGGGATGAGAAGACAATCTCCCGAGAGATTGAGGGAGAAGAGACGTCGCCGCTGGGAGAGAGTGTAGGTGGGGATAAGGAATAGAGCCTTTCGACAGACAAACAAAACACAGCCTATAGAGTCCAGAGCGGTAGGAGGAAAAAATAGGTGATGGAATGGATGGGGAATGAGACAGGAAGAGGAGAGGGGAAAGGCGAGGGGAGGAAAACTGAATGTGAGAGATCGAACGAATAGTACTAGGTTGGCCGAAAGGAGTGGCTATCAAAAAATGGGATCGAAAAAAGGACAGTTTTAACAAATGAAGACGAAAGATGGATAGAGCGTAGTTAGAACAGCGGAGAGATGCGGCCGAAGGAAAAAAACGTAATCGAGCCGATATTATTTTCGGTAAAGGAGATAGAAAACGGGTGATGAGGGACACTACGGGGTAAAAGCACCCGTTTTTTACATTGCACCGTATCCATTATCGGTTAAACTATCGCGCGTTTACGTGAAGAATTGGACATTGTTTCACCCCTTAAGTTAGATAAATAGAGGCTAAACAATGCACCAAATCGTTTAGCAAACGCTATTACATCGGTATCTAAAGCAGTGAATTAATCATGAATTGACTCACAGGACCACATTCTTTTGGTTTTACTGGAAAATGGCGCGTACCAAAGTTGACTACTGGCGGGGCTATTTTAGGGGTCGAAAATCGTTTTTTATTCCAATAAGCCCTTTTAACTAAGAAATGATTAACCATGTCATATAAAAATCACAATGAAAAATTATCACAACATCCGGCTAAATAGGAATCTGGAACTTAAATGATTTGGCTATTTCATTATGAACTCATAACATCACGTGCTGCCATCACATTTACTGACGTGGTATATTTTTTTTTAATTTACCTCAAAATAAGTTTTTATTAATTAAACTTTATGTAGAGATTATGATAAATCAACAAAATTAAATACTTACGGAATAATTTTAAAACAATTTTAGAATTTAGTGATAGTAATTAAATATCCTGAAATCCTGGGAAATATATGCTAAAAGGGAAATTATTTTATTGAGCTGCTCCCTCAGCATCAACAACTTTCATTCTGTTAATAGCTAATAGTTTATGGAAAAAATTTACAATTTCCATGAACAACGTTTATATGATACACAATAGCCATTTGCTAATTCACCCAGTCACAACTTTAAGGAGCAACTCGTATCATTCGTTCACAGAAAAAGAGATATCAGACAATTCTTGATATTCCATGTATAAAATAATGTGGAAAAATCAACCCTCAGGAAATGCTATTTCTAAGAAAAATAACAAAGTTCTCCTTTAATTTATAGTTTAGAGCCCCTTTTGGCTTCCCGCCAAGCTGACGAAGTAAGATTTTCCTGCAATGCATCACACCTTATGCCGGTATAAATCCTTGCAAATGAAACCATATATATGCTTTATCACAGTAAACTCCTGAGAATGGACAGATTATAAATTATGTATGAATATAAAGGGAATAATGCAACCTCACAACTATTAATTTTTATAAAACTGACACAAGAAATTCATCTAATAAATCTGTCTTAAGAATATAAATTTCTTTATATACCAGTGGGGTTAATCGAAACGTTTTCAGAATGTTTTGTCCATATATATGCAATTTAAACGGCTTGCTATGATTACGTTTTTGTTGAAATATCTAGCTTTACAGTTAGGCTTTTTAAAATATATATATAAGAGCACCTTACAAAATTTACTTAGGGAACACATTTGTTTCGTTAAGTGTTGTATGTTTCTCAAAATCTAATACCTAAAGGTAAGTGCTTTATTTCACGGGGTAAACAGCTAAGGTTAGAAAATTCAGAAATATGTCAGCGTAAGCTCAGAACCTCGAAGCATAAGAAAAACATAATTTCATCGAACGAGTAATGCATGCGACGAAGACTGAATAAAATATGCTGAGTTGGAAAACTAAGCAAAACTTTTTCGGTATCCCACTATATTATTTATACAGAATGGAGTTTCTAGAGTAGTGAAACAATATTTTTTCATAGGGTAAGTGTGCTGTTAAAAACGTCGACCATTAAAACTTAACCTGAGAATACATGTGAAATGGATCTGTTTTTTTTGGGCAAGTGGGATTAAGATTATGTATTTAGTTTGTGGATCACACTGAACAACATACGAAAACCCGATAGCAAAGTCGAAGAATATTTGCAAAAACGTAATGTTGCTTATATTCAATTACTAGATACTTATGGATTAAAAAGATTGGATGACTTTTGGATAGCAAAATCTAAAATTGGCTAAGGAGAAAATATTTTCCACTGCACAGAGAAATGTAACTAATTTAAAAGGGAAGAACAATTCTGTGTAGCCGAAATAGTTTTCTCTTTGCACATTCTAATTTCTTGAGCCTTCTCACCAATCCATTTGAATGAGTAAACCTTGCATTGAAAAGAAATATTTTACATAAACCCATGATTTTTTAAAAATATTTTCATGATACATCAAAACCCATGGTTTCTTAAGGGTTGTAAACCTACAGTTTCCTAAAACTCATTATTTATTGTTTAGATGAAATAGGTTTTTATACCAAACCATCTCACTTTTAAAATATCTAAAGGTACTGGCATTTTATCAAAGGAGATATTGCAATCCTCAGTATAAATCTCATCTCCAGCGGTAATTATGAAAAGGAAACAGGAGGAGATTATCATATTGATTTCAAAATTAGAAAAATCTCTGGGGAGGTAATATTCAGTTTGGGAAGAGAAGGAAAGAAAATTAATATAAATTGGGAGTCATAGCAGCAAGTTAAAAATGCACAGAAGGATAAACCAGGGAGGAAATAATTATAGAAATGGTGACACCGTTTGGCTGTGAAAATAGTGCATAGTAGTCCCACGTAGATAGATAGATAGAGGTTTTCATTTGGGCGAAATTGAGACCTAATGGTCCCTTCTTCCATATAACCCATCGGCGTATACATATTATATTAGGCATTAAACTTATAGTTACATTCATAAATACACATAAATACATATAGATAGACATAAATTCATTGGGCACAGATTTGCACATCGAAAATAAAAAAGTATATATATAATATATATACTCGTCTTATATATATATATATATATATATATATATATATATATATATATATATATATATATATATATTGCAATCGTCTCCATTGTTATTCTTTGTTAATAGTCCGATGTAAAGGCCAGAATGCTGTTTTCGGACTAATGGCTAAATAAATAAATAAAATAAATATATATACTTTTTTCACACACATACTTACACATACACATACTTCCATATATATATGCATACACATACCTACACATATATATACATGTCCACACACATATACACATAAACATACATACATGCATGCATACACATACATAAATACATACATAATTGCCCACATATACACCCTTACATACATACATATACATATATAAATTAAGAGTAAACCTACACATACTCAAATTAAATGACAGTGAAGATAGAGAACAATGAAATGAGGAAAGTCTAAGCAAACGATGTTTGTGGGAAAAACTAGGGAGAGCGTGGCATTGCTCAACTAGTAAAACCCCACGCAGGAAAAACACCCACGAAAACCCACTATACATAGGAGGTATAAGAGTGATAGAAATAATTTATTTCGCCTTCTTACCTCATTTGAAGTCGAATTCATTTTTAGAGTGAATATTAAAATGGTTTCAAATGAAATAGTTTACTATAATGCTCGCAAATGTAAATCTCTATGCGTGAATGAATGAGACTTTGCTTTGATTCACTCGAAAACAAACTTCGCAACCCTTCCTTTTGACTGACTCATCGAGCTAAGTCCTTGATTCACGTGGTGATTCACTTTTATGAATACATTCTATATATATGTATTGTGAATAAACTAATTCTGCAAATTCATCATGACAATCGATTCCCAAGGGAAAAGAAACATTTTTATTCACCTATGCTAATAAAGAAGATAATGCACAGTTTGCACAATTTCTAAAGAAACAAAAAACAGCATGAGACCTGTTACACTTATTCTAGTTAATAACCTTAGTGAACGTTATCGATTTTGATATATAAATGCAAAAAAAATGGAAAATAATGCTCTTGAACTTGAACAAATTCTATTACCTGACAGCCTACTACACACCTTCATTATGTATTCTTTGTATTCCCAGAGGAGTTCCTAGGATGAAAGTAATGGTAACAGACCGTTTTCCGGATTGAGAAAAAAAATAAAAAATAAATACTTCTATTTCAAACTAGAGCACACAGAATGAGTACCTCGTTTCCGATAGGTCCCGTTATTCTCTCTCACTGAGAAGATGTTTTCCCATCAATATCTGTGCAAAGAGTGCCAGCCTTTCCCGATGCGAAAGCGAGTGTGGCGAGGTGACGAAAGGAACTGGGCTCGGTGGAGAAAGGGAGAAGTTGAGGTTAAGAGCTTCGCAGTGTCGAAGGGGGTGAGAGGGAGGGATAGTTCACGAGCATCACGGGGGAACGATACGGAAGGGGACAAAATGGTGAAGCTGGGCGAAGTTCCGGGACCCTGAGAGGGAGATCAAACCGTCTTCCTACCACTCACGAAAGAAGGGAAGTCGACGAGTGCGGAGGAGGGGAATGGTTTGGCTCGCCGGCGAGGAAGGGAGGGAGGCGGGCGGAAGGAAGAGAGAGAGACAAGTGCCGGGATCTCCCATGAGAGGGCGGCTGGCTGCGTTTCCGTCGCCCTAGAGGGAAGAATGAAGTGGAAAGCGTAGCGCGGGGGAGGGAGAGATGGAGAGAGAGAGAGAGAGATAAGAGTGACGGAGAGTCCGACATCTTTTCGAGCCCCGAAAATCCACGAAAGGGCTTGCCTATGCGGATTTGATTCGATGCGCAGATTACGCGTGGGAAGGAGGATGAGCCGGGGGTTGGAGGGGGGGAATTGGGAGGTTCGCGTATTCCGTGGGGGAGGGAGGGCGGAGGTCGACGTGGAAGTATCGGGCGGAAAGGTTGTGGGTGGAGGGGGGACGAGGTGGTAGGGGTGGAAGACGAATTTCGCAGGAGGCAATCCGATTCCGGCTGGAAAACTCGCATCGACTTGCCACCCATCTCCTCCCTTCCGCCCATCCTCTGCATCAGTGCTTGATTCCCTTCAGAATGCCCTTAAACACCACCTCAACGAACGCTATCACAATCACAGCTATAATTACTCATGTGTTGACGTATAGTAATTCTTCAACGAGCGTAATTTACGGATAATCCGAGAGGAATTGTTTAAGAATTGGCTATCAGCAGACGTGTACTCAGTAAAATAAAGGTATATATATTTATTTTTATATAAATATAATTTCATTCATTTTTTACTAAAAATAATCCTATATGACAAGGATTATATTGATGGGACATGGCCATAAAAATACAAATTTTGGCAAAAGTTGAAGGGCGGGGGCAGTGGTAGCGAGGCCGACTACAGAGCTGAAGATTATCGGTTTGGTTCTCATAGGAGACAAATATTTTTCAGCATTTGAAAAAATTGCATTTCCTAATTTTAACAAAACGAGACAACAAGAAAAGTAGCTCCTACAAAAAACTACTCTATACCAATGACAAGACGTAGTAATGTTATCGTGAGGCACTGATAGGGCAGATATAAGGATCGGTCCGGTACTTGCTGTGATAATGTTGGGCGGGATTGAAAGTCACGGAATATGCACCAGTACTACGATACTGAGATATGAAAGGCAATGGGAAACCACCTCATCAATCTCTACAGAAGATACCACCTGGCATTGACCTATTGGAATTCCTGCCGGTTAAATAGCTTCCCGATGGAATCTCCGGATGGGTACTACTGCAGGGGAGCATTGGTCGAAGTGGATAAATACACGATAGCAATATTTCAAGTTTGGTCATCTCTAGTGGGTGGTAAATTGGAAAAATTCTAAGATGGTACCCTCCTTGGAATAATCAAAACTAGATCATACCGAGGGAAAATAACAGAGGGCTACAAGTACAGTGTGATGATTCCCAAAGAAACCAAGAACAGATACATTTTTTTAAGAATGCAGGACTGTGTATCCGATGTCTCCCGTGTCAAAAATAAATACTCGGATAATTATCCGAGGAATACAAGGAAAGATAGAGGAAAACATTTTTTTAAACCGATTCGGATTCGGGTAAACCGAGAATCAAGAGCGACAACACTCGATCTGAGGGGACTTGCCGAGAAATGTTACACATATACAAACCATCATATGAGGAGGCACTGTGGACTTCTAGGTTTCGACAACGTCGAATGAACAAGATGTTTAATATTCCAGAAGCGTATAGAAGGGAATACAAAGACAGAAAAATAATCCATCTCTTCGACAAGAATCAGGTTACAAACATACAAATGAAAAACAGTAGCAGAATAGATTCCAAAAAAAACAAATGAGGTGATGAGGCAGCTTCTCGACAGCACAATCCAACGTATACTTAGAAGATTCAACAAAAAACACAAGAAAAGGGAATTGAAAGGTATCAAGGTGTACTGCAAGGAAATTAACATACTCCGGTTTGCAAATGACATCACAGTAGCAGCAGAAACGCAACAAGACCTGCAAGCAACTCTGAATGCCAAGTACTCAAAAATATAATTTGATCATGAACAAGACGAAAACTAAAACCATTTCGCGTGAAAGAAAGTAGCTGAAGGCAGTTATCACAATCTAAGGAGTGAAATTAGATCAAGTGAAATCCTTCATCTACCTGGGAAGCTGTATATCTAGCGATGGAAGAAGTTCAGCCGGCATCAAGAGAAGAGCTCACGAGGAAGACGCAACTACTACGTTTGATGATCGTAAATTACAAACAAGGAAGCAGTTTGTCAAAACGTTCTTATAGATCGTGGCACTTTGCGAGTTGGAGACATGGAACGAGAGAAGAATAAAAGCCTTTGAAACACGGTGCTGGAGGAGAATGGCGAAGGTTTACTTGAAGGAAAAAGTGATGAACGAGAAAGTATACACATGTAGAAGAGCAGAAGGGTAAAGGACCATATGGATAGCTCTACAAAAACTAAGAAATTGATGGTTTGGGCACACCTTGAAGGACAATGTATTAATTAGGAACATAATAGAAGGGAAAATTGATGGTAAGACAAGTGCATTGGGAAAATTAAGGAGGGTGAAAACCAGAAAAAACTATCGGGAGTTGAGAGGGAATTAACACTGAATAGAGGAAAATGGATAGCTGCAGTAAACCAATCTTAGGATTAAAGTATCTATGACGAGGGTTTGATTCAAAGAAATAATCATCACTGAAAATAAGATAATGCTGGAAGACATAATTATCTTTCACTGAATTTTGCCATGCTATCAGTGAATGTTCAAGACTCGAGATTCGATGGCAAATGCCGTTGTAAGTAACATCGAGCATGATATTTTCCAGGCTTTGACAAACAAATTTTTTTCAAACACGCTCTTTTTCAACTTTTATCTTTTTCATAACAGATAGCGTGTTTATAATTTGTGAGCACATTAGTAATGCTTCAATTAGTAATAGACTCCAGAACTGGAGGAAAACTATTTTTTGACTGTGAACACTGTTATTCTATTTATTTTTCAAGTGTATTGTTTGAAATGCAAAGGCGAGTCGAGTTCAAATCTAAGAATTTGTTATATTTTCTGACAAATAATTTTCATCAAAAAGTAAAAAATTGTGCTAATTTTCAAATCGATCTCCCTGTAAGCGAATAAATCTTGCAAAACGCTGGCGCGATGGTATGACCGCCGAAGAGGCTTCCGCAGGAGTACCTCTTGCCCACTAGAATAACCAGCTGTTCCTTGGTGAAGTCTTCTTGGACAAGTTATCTCACGAAGTTCGTCCTTCGTTGAACTGTCGCACCCACAATGGAAAATTGTATCCATCCATAACATAACCACAATATAATTCAGAAGATTCAAAGTGGAAAAGACATTAGCTTGACCGGGATTCGAACCTAGATGCCTCTAAGTTCGACCGGATTCTATAGCAGGTTAAGCTACCAAGTAGTCTTCTTACACTCTGAGATTTTGGGGGCTTAAAAGAAACAGTATGTTATGACCAAATATTCACAGGTAAACCTACCTTAACCGGTAGATTACCTAATAATAATAATAATGTCACAGGTATTTGTAGTCGCGCGCGGTTAAAGTCAACAAACACAAAAATGTTCACCTTAGACAAATTCAAAGAACTACGGAAGATGCCTCTACAGTAACTTTTAAAGGAGTCATCAGCTAATATGCATTGAAATGCAGAAATTTCAAAGTGGAAAAAACGATTACGACATGGCAATCAAGCGATTTCATTACTGCATTGTATGTTAGGTAGCTACCCAAGACAGGGAATATAGTGACTCGCAATTATCATTAATGATGAGTGGTTCATTTTGGCAATGGTTGTAACGACTTCAATAGCAGTGAATTAAAGGGACCGAGACTTTACATTAACTATAATTAAACAAAAGGCAATTGATTAACAAATTGTGTTATCATTGATAAAAGTCTAAATCTTTTTAACAGTTTGACTAATTTGAAACTTGAATACTATCGACTTTATGCATCCAACTCCGGGCGAATATTTATTATTATATATGATGAATAATTCATTGAAAAGGCAAAGATATAGGCAAATGATATTCTTAAAGCTGTGAAAATGTTCCGAAAGTGTAGATAATTTTTAATATTTCAAATTATTACAAAATACTTGAGGGATTATGGTTTTCTACCAATGTGACTGAGTTACGGACCATAAATATAGCAGTGTGAGCTCATTAATTATCATCCATAGGGTTGTTCTCCTCATAATTTATATACCCTTAAGATATATATTTTATCATTTAGAGAAATGGAAGTCGGGAACATTAAATAAAATATCCATCTACATTCATCGCCCTCTTACTTTTATTTGTAGGGTTTCTTTTCATCGCAGCAGGGGAAATTCAAAACTGTCCCAAAACACTCGAGAGACTCCCCCGTAGCGAGCGTGCATTTTAATTTTTCTAATTAGATCATTTGTCGTCGTGGAGAAACCGAGTTATGGCTCTATCGCATTCCCTTCACCTCTTAAAGCTTTTTAAAGCTATAACCTTAAAAAATTCCCCCCTCCCCCCCATCACGACTTCCGAACCCTTCCCATACCCCCGTGGAATCCAATAAAACTAAATTATTCGAAAAAGGGGTAATCGCGTCCGGAAAACACAAAAGATTTGGGCGGCAAGACGCAGCGATGTGGCAACACTGCTCATTACGCACTACCCTATCTCCAGCTCCATTCTTCTTCGGCGACCCGTCCCCCACGCCAGTCCCCCCTCCCTCAGCCCCAAGCCATCCCTCCCACTTCGCCGTCTCTTCCCTCGACCTTACTCTCTCTCTCCGACCGTTCCACATCTCTTCCCACACGCAATCCCTCTCTCTCTCCTTCCGCTCTCTCCTCGCCCCTCCGCACCCAACCCCCCTCATTTCACTCTCACTCCGCTATTAGACCTACAGTCATCTGCGGATTATTTTTTTACCTCTCCGAAATCTATTTCAATTGTATTCTACTACTTTGCCATTGTTAATCTCCCCTCCGTGCGTGACTCAAGAAGTTTCATTTCTTGCATCACATTGAAGTTAACTAAGCTATTGACTTTAAAAATAGCAAATATCATATCGCAACGTTCCCAAAAATAGTTCACGATCCAGCATATCTCCATAAGGTGTTTTTTGCGAAAAAAAATATGTGTTTTTGCGTTAGACACGTGAATAATGTTCACTAGATAAGAAGAATTTTTTCAATGAATAAATTTTATTCCATAAATGGCATTTAGTAATTTTGTTTCAAATCAAATCTTGTAATTCTGAGAGAAAAGCATTTAAAATGTATGCGGAGATAATTAAATTTTTCATTTCGCAAAAATGCCTTATATCGAATGAAATATATGACAATATCTGTTTTATTGCGTCACAAGTTTTGCATTTCCCAAAATTTTAATTTATATTCAATTTGCTTAATGCATTAGTTCCATAATTGATTGAAAATAGTGTTAGTAGAAATTCATTTTAGTCGCAAATACAGCATTGATTATTCAAGATAATTAAGTTAAATTATAATAGAAAGATTCAACGCCCATGCCCTTAGTGAAACGTTAGATAAAACATTTTAGCTGGTGCGTGATTATTCAACTTTCATTTGCTCGTTTATTATTATTATTATTATTAAAAATCACATGTGCTGATAGACATTGTCAGGTGGCACACAAGTCCCAAATAATTGCAAAAGATAATACATAAAACTAGACTTCAAAACACAAATCTCTTTAACAAAACAAGTGAATCCCCATCCCATTTACAACCATTTATCAGCAAGAAAAAAAAAGATAAATTAAAAAAAAATTAAGCTATTACATATAATACCATACACCACACATCAATCAAATTATTACATATATGCCTTACATCTATTCTTAAAAGTATACACTCTGTTAGGAAAGGGCTCGAATATTTTTGCAGGTAAAGTGTTCCACTCAACAATTGTTCTATTTAGAAAAGAAATTTTTTTTTTATTTGTTCTCTGTGCCCGGCATTTTATCTTAAATTTGTGATCATTTCTGCCTATAAAATTTGGGTTCCCCGCCTCTTTCCTAAGATCTGCCCAAGCTTTCTCCCCCTTCAAAATTCGGAACATTCCACAAAGTCTGCTTACTTTTCTTCTAGATTCTAGAGGTTCCCAGCCCAGCGTTTCTAGCATGTCAGACACACTCTCCATCCTCCCATGCTTCCCCAGTACATATCGGGCAGCCTTTCTTTGCACCTTGTCCAGTTTTTTAATATGACCTTCTTCATGAGGGTCCCATACAAGAGAAGCGTACTCTAAAATTGGCCTTACTAGGGTCTGATAAGCCTTCTCCTTATTTTTAAGATCAGCAGGTTTACGTTTTACCTAGTTTAACATCTCCTTGAAATGGACAACAACATTTTGTTGGCTTAAAATTTGAACAAAAGAGTTAATCCTGAATCAGTTTTGATATTATTTATAAAATTTCGTGCCTAATATGTAATAGTTTTGCAATTACAGTACGGTACTAAAACTAATTCTTTGCAATATTCCCGTTCTTAATGGCTACATTTGAGAACGTTTATGCACAACATGAGAGCGGAAAGGTAGGTACGTATATCGGAGCAGAAAAATGTTGCATTGCGTCAGTTTTAGCCGAGTGGTTTTAATTGTAAAGCCATAGTCGACGCATACATAAAAAGCTAGAGAAAACTGCTCATTTCGGCTCTTCGTACTCGTTTTTCTACTGAAATCCCGATATTACTTTACATCGAGCCTCTCTTCATTGCTGGCTGGTTTCCTCGGTACAATTTGGCCATCCTTGAAGCCCCCTCGCCCTAGGAGCGCCTCCCACTGCCACCCTACAGACCCGCGATTATAAGCTCCTGCTTTCGTCATCACCTCAAACTCATTTTGCGGTGACAAATGAGGGGCGTATTTCAGCTCCAGAAATGTTTCTTCTTCCATGCCCACTTCATTATCTCTCTCCTTCTCACACACACACTCACGTCCACCATCTATCTGCCTTCATGAAATGCGTAGGAATTTTGAACGGCTTGAATGTTTCAAAGAGTATTCAGATTGGCATAGACCTCAGAATTAATTCAACCCTGCCCCACATTTATTACTCGTAGCAAATTATTGAGGAGTAACAAGTTCACAGTTTTTTTGGCGATGCATATTTCAAGTTAAGTGCAAGTGATTTTGGGTTTAAAATGTTTAGAAGTTTGATGATGTGCTAAAAAAATTAATATTTTTTCATTCTTACTTTTATTATAATGGTTTACATATTTTGATGAACGTAGGACTCGGAGGTATTAAATAAATTTCGAAAAAAAAGTCAAAATAGAATTAACAATGAGAATAAAATTTGGGGATTGGTCCAGACCTTTGTATTTGGCGGATCTTTACATGAAACAAGAATGCCAAAGGGGAGTTTCTTCAAAAAAGAGAATTAATGGCATTCAAGATATGCATGGAAAATCTACTAATAATTTCAGACACGTAAAAATGAAAAGTCGTATATTTAATATGACTGAAAAGTTACTGAAATATGAAGAGCTGGATAACAAAATGGAATAAAAAAGGGAGTAAAATATTTTGGAGTAAAAAGAATCATACCCCCAATCCAATTTGATTTAATAATTTGATTCCTTATAAAAAAATTAGAACAAAAGAATAATGGGAAGACAAAGAATAACCGAGTGGAAGAAACAGCTATTAAGTCGAAATGGAAAAAAATTTCAGAATATTTACTGACGACATGTGATAGCGATAATGACATAGAAGAACTTATCGTCTTATTTCCAAGTGTGGGCGGGCAGAAAAATAACACAATTATCATTGCCTCAACAGACTCACATATGCATGATTTCATTTCCATTTAAATCATTTAAAATCGATAAAATATGGATCCAAGAAATCAGTACTAGGAAATCACACATTTTTTCATGAGAAATCTCTCGTTTAAAGACGGAAATTCCGATATGTGGATGCCTGCAGATAACTTCTTTGGTGACTTATTTGAATACACGACCTATTACATTAAAAATATCAATTTTTCCTTTCGGACACATTCAGAATCATTACATTTTGAAAAACTTAAAAATGGAATAGTGAATGTGAATGCAGCAGTATCACACCAAGGTGATCTTAAATTCATTCAAAAAAAAACATCTGTTATCAAAAATATTCGACATTTCAGCTTTTCACTGATACTTTTTTTTAAAACGTTTGATACTTTATTTAGCATTGAAATAAAATATAACGGTAATAGGAATAGGATTTTAGATGTATTAATTATATGAATCCTATATTCCACGCATGAATTAATTTTACTACACGAGAATCGTAACTGCTAATTTTCGTTGATTTTTTTTGTCATAAAAAAATGATGGCCATCAGATGAGTGAAACTCAGAGATAATCTGAAGAGTCAGGCATGTCCCATTCCATTGGCGCACAAATCATCTCGCCTCGTTTACATCAAATTATGTTTCACACTTCGCAGATGACTGAATGATACCCTCAAAAATCGAGCGAAAGGGTAGTGGCGCAGTAACAGTCAAACCGCACGCTATGGACTCTGTATAGCATTTATATACTTGGGTTGCCGCCACATCAAGAGCAGAAAAACGAGTACTCCTCGATTAGAATCAAATTTAAAGTTCCTTAAAACGGAATCCCTTGTTTTATCCTCAGAAAACATCCATCGGGAAACGTGAAAGAAACTACCTCTTAATCCCCTATCACATGTTTAGTTCCGCGGTTTATTCTTACCTCACTTGTTTCGCATATTCTGGCGCTTTCCCTCCTCTACAAGTACTGCCCAGTCCGGCGCTACCGACCCACCCCCCTGTGTGTCCTTTTCCTCCCGCAATTCTAGAGGCACTCGCCTAAACCCTTAAACTCCTCCCCCTCTTCCCTCTCCCGCGCCCCTCACCCCACGCGCCTCCCCCCGAAAATTCTCCACCTCCTCCATCCGTCCCTCTCTCTATCCCCCAGTCCACTGCCCTCAGCAATGTCGATCGGGATGAAATATCGAGAGATTTTCCCCAACTCCGGCAGAGTTCACAAGGTCGCGCGCAGTACGCTCCGCCCGTAATAGAGTCAAATGTAAGTTCATTTCGAATGTCGAGAGGATGTGTGCGGCTACCATTTCGCATTCTGACCCCCGCCATATAGTGAATAACACGCGGAACGTGCGGTTGTGTGTACGTGTGTGTGTGTTTGTGTGTGTGGGTAAGGGGCGTTCCGGTAGTTGTCATGCAGATTTAGTCATGGAGAAGTTTGAATTGCGCTTAAGATCTCAATTTTCACATATCTGCATTTGAAAGATAACGGCGTGGTATGCACGTGAAATGGGGTTCACGGGGAGCAATTCTTCTGTTTCCTTGGCCCTGGACGTGGTTCTGATTCGACCCAGAGGGAAATAATTCCCGTTTGCATATTGTACACCGACCGTTCGTTATTCATATTTATCGGACGCAAAAGGTTAATTCATTATTCTAGAAAACATTAGTGCCAAGTGGGAGTCTTTATATATGTCAAACTATATAACAGAGTGATTTTCTATCTATAAACATATCAAAACATGCAGTGGGGACATATGGAGGTGCCTTCATTTTTGCTAATTCACGCCGTTTCACTTTTAAAGATTCCACAGAAGCATGTTGTTTACCTTTTTAGAGATTTTTTGAGAAACATCCAGTGCCTTCAACTTATTCGTGACAGGGGAGGAAGTTTTTGACTGGCGCTATTCTATTTAAACATGAACTCTATTGCTTAGCTAAAGCGAACTTAATTTATGGTGTTATGGTACTAGATTAAAGATCACAGAGAACCGGATTCAAATTAAGATATACATCTCCATAAAAAAATCTCCATCTGAAAATCCAAGTGCGATTTTCTGGTTAAGCAGAACATTGTGCATTAAAGAATGGTGGCACGAGGAAGAAAATGTCCTCCTACACCAAAGATGAATATCCACAAAATCTACTGTGGAATCTGTTATTATCTAAACCATCCAAACAAATTTCATTTCTACATTATCACTTGATTTCTGTAGTTTTGGATGCCGGATTATTTCAATAGTTAAGTTTAGTAGCACATGATTTAAAGTAACTACTTTGACTCTGTATAACGCTAATGCCAATGATAAATTTACATAATTAAATAATGATATCCTTTTGCAAACTGGACACGTTTTTCGAATGATAAGATAGTCTTATTTTGTTAAGGTAATCAATTTTTGAAATCAAATGATATCTACTGCCAACGTTTTCATGCATGGAGTTGTCTATTATTAGCTATTGGCTAATGTAAAAAAAAGAAACGAAAGACAGTGTATGCTCATAAATGAACTATCGTTCCTTTCCTAAATAATAAAACATATGAACTCGTGACCAATAAATTAATCCATTTTCACCAACTCACACCATCACTAAATTCATATGATGTAGCGTTAAAACCGCAATGAATTTTTTCTAGTTAAGTATATATTCAATCCTTCCTTTTTCGGATTTAGTTAAGTTATATTCCGGATTCCAGATTCATTTTCGAAACTATTTGCACTAACGCATATATTAATGGATGCCTCTCTTTGCTTTTAATCTTTTTATTGCTCTTAACTTAATGTATTGGTTTTATTTTTGAATGTGAATACTCATCTCACTGAAGCCGAGATCGACATGATGTCAATATTGGCTGTAGTGCACCATATCCCAACCCACCTGATTGGCTCAAAGCATTTGATCGTTGAAATTCAATGATATACCCTATCTGCAGTTCTACTTTAAACCAGGTATAAGAGATGCAAAGCGCGTTTTAATTCAATGAAATGTGTGAAATAAAATATTCATCAGAAATGGAATGACAAAGTCATGTATCTGCCTTTAAAGAAAGGCATCATAAAATACTGGATTCCATCGATTTTTTTCAGCACGAAATTGAGCTCTTAAATAATTAAGTTATCCGTGATTTTGTCCACAGAAAGTATACCATAAATTCCAGAATTCGTCAATGTGTGGTTCAGTTGCGTGCAGAATTTTCCCCTGTTGCCAAACGTTTAAAGATTAAAACGCAATTAAAAGCACGCGCTGCCTTTGTTAAACCAATCACATTTGAAATTTAATAATGTTGGTTTTATGCCTACGTGGCAGAGAGATCGAACGAATCGTATAGGAGACGAGTTGAAAAGCTTTAAAATAAGTAACTGCACAAAATGAATTGCAATTATTCCAAAATTGAGGCGAAAAGGACACATTTTTTATGCAGTGACGTGTTTGGATCCCACACCACCATTATCATCGCATATTATTTTTACGCCAGAACTAACGTATAGAATTTCCTGGAATCCAACGATATTGTCTCTTCCAGAAACTCCGTTTACGAGTTCCGCAGCCGCATTAAAATAGATCCATAGAGTTTTTATGGCGTAATTTACTTTGAGATGCCTCGCTTCCCTCTCCCTGGAGCAGTTGTATGAGAGGATCTCTAGCGAGAGAGCAAAAATTGATCACAAAATACTTCCCTACCTTCTTTTCCCTAATCCCAGAATGCATTCCCGACATTTTAAAATATAAAATGTTCTTAATTTAGAAGTTTTCAAATTAAATGCACCACAATTTTCTCCCGTTGAATGTAAATAGTTGAAACACAGTTATATTAACGGTTGAGTGATAATTTATTCATGAAAAATATGTAGCCGGCGCAAATGTGACAACAATTTCAGGAGGCTGTCCATAGAATTCCTATAGTCAACAGTGTGCTCAAGTATGGTATACCGTTATGAACTATATTTATTCAAACCTTGTATTTTTCCATTCTCACAATATATGAAAGAAGGTGATGATAGGAACGTTTTTCATACACATAGACAGCCAAGGTTATAAAAACCAAAGTAATATTTTATTCGGTTGAAATAATGGAAAGATTGATTGAATTTATAATTAAAAACTTTATTTCCGTTGACTGTAAATTATAATATTTTTCTATCAGTCTATCTAGCTATTCATCTTTATATTAAAATATTTCAAATGCGGGTAGACTGGAATAGGTTACAAAAACTCAACCATATACATAAAAAATAAAAGATGCCGGACCATAATATTTATTAACGCGCGCGGTGAAATATACTCATATATAAATATATACATATATACATATATATATATATACATATATACATATATATACATATATATACATATATATATACATATATATACATATATATACATATATACATATATATGCATATATATACATATATATACATATATATACATATATATACATATATATACATATATATACATATATATACATATATATACATATATATACATATATATACATATATATACATATATATACATATATATACATGTATATATGTGTGCTTGGTGTTATGATTGAGAGTAGAACTGTTCACCTACTAAGCGCTAGCGTGTGTATGTGTGAAATTCCTTGTATTCTATAGGTAGGTAGTTATTTAATTATGAGTCCTGCAATTTCCCAAAATAATTTGACAGACAAACAATCACCATACTTGGGTTTAATGCGAGTTGTTCATTCATATTACCTAGTTATAACCTCAAATTACAAAGGCCAACGATAGTAATCTGAAAATAATATGAATTATAATACGAAGTGATTGATTGATTGGATACATGTTCCATGGAAAACATTAATCTGTAAATGTCAAAAAATAGCTCGCAGTATGACATTGCTCAATATTTTTTATTGAGTAAGCAAATATGGTAAATCTATGCTACATGGGCTCAAAACTATTCCCACTTTAGTTCAGATGTCACTCCAAAAACAAAACACGCTAAAATTATTCCGCAAGCTTACATTTCCGACAGCATTTAACTTTTGCAAATAGAAAAAAACGTTGTGGATTTCACAAAAATAAATTATCATGGCTCAAGCAGTTTAGTCACAGAAGCCACACGTGATGATGGTACTTGGCATTTTGACGGTACTTGGGCTTTCTTGTTTAATTTAGAAATAAAATTCACAGCGATGAATTAGTCTACAACCATTGGTTTTGCCTTCTGATCCACCTTTAACTTAAGCTTATTAGGTAATTCGAAAATCCAAAATCGCCATACGGCTGCAGGATTCGAAGCAACGTATTTAAAATCAATTTTATGGTCGGATATTAGAAATCCTTTTACACGCCTTGGGATGATAACTTTTAATTACTGCACTGATAGATTTTTTACGCGAAACTAATGTTATATAAAATTATTATTTTGGTGTTTCCATAATTGCTTAAATATGCAAGCGTGATTCAGTTTTAATATAGGAAGAAAATCATTTTCGAAACATATTTTCAAAATTTTATATGAAAATTGTTGATCAACCTGGTTTAACGCCACTGGAAACTTTGTGAAATATTCACGAATCTGCTGGAAAAGTAATAGTGCTAAATCCTTTAAATTATTTCTGTTAAATCACTAAATTAATTTGGTATAAGCTTCATAATTATCTATATGTAATGCATTAAGATGGGCTTCTTTACAAGTTAAAATTGAATTCGACAAATAGGTATTACAATCAATGTTCATGAGATAAAATTTGTACCAAGGTTAATCTAATAATATAATATTTATAGCAATCGAAAAAATAAATTTGCTCAAAAGGCTAGTTCGAATATCATAATTAAATGGAAACATTCGAATCCCGGTCAAAGCGAATGATTTTTACACTCTGAAATTATTGCATTGAAATGCATATTAGCGGATGACTCCGTTAAAAGTTACTGTTTTGGCATCTCCCGCAGTTTCTTTGGAATTTTTCAACTCATAATCAAACAAACGGTTTTCTTTGCAAAAGTAATATTTGCTTCCATTTATATTTAAAAGTGGGTCTCCTCAAACTGGACTAAAATCATGATGTTACGGAAGTGCTTAAACGTTCGCTGATCAACAAAATGGTACTGACATCGGAAAAATTATATAATCTATTTGTCACCCATGCCAGAATGAGCCTTCGTTAGAATGCCGTCGAAAATTAAGAAAAAGATCGTTCTTTGCCTGGTTAGATGGGTGTAGCCTGGTGAACATGAAAGCTATATAGTGAGTAACAAACAGTATGGAGGATAGTAAAATAAAACGTTGTTGAAAAGTTCTCCTCGTTCAGCCTCTCATGAAAACATCATTGATAAATAAAAGCAAAATAAATCCAGCAAACCGTGAGAGAAATTGCAATAAGTTGAACTTTGTCAATAGCAGCTGGGAATTCCACGCTTCTGCGCTTGCCAAAACAAGGAAATCTTAGGAAACGTGATACAGGACTTAATTGCTATGGATGTTAATTTGTGTGCATTGATATAAAATGACAAATTATGCCAATGATCCTGTAGCTACGCAGTAATTAATACCAAGAGTAATGTCAGAGTAGAATAGTTGCACCCGTAGCTATGTGAAGAACATTTTAAAGAAGGGAGGTGAACTCAAAGCTGAAACTTTACAGAATATTACAGTAAAGATGAATGGAGATTACACATTTTTAGTGAAAACCAAGTTGTATACGCCGGAAAATAGATTAAGCATAAATCACTGGATCAATCATTGATATATTGCTCTGAAAGAACAAATTTCATAACACTAGGAATAGGAATGCAAAATTGGAAATAATATTGGGGAAAATAAACCAAAACAAATAAGGACAGCACAGAGAAAACATTACTAAGAAGCAAAAATTTTAAAAATAATTACTAAATGAATAAGCATAGAATCTTATGCTATATTTTTCTTTTAAATAAATCATTTGTGTAATTAAAATGATGAGATTAGGGACAAAAATAAAAACAAAATAAAAACGTTCTCAGAATTTTAGTGCCTAAATATTTTCACAATTTTGAATTCTATGCATATTTTAGCGAGAAGGTGATTTAGCTGTGTTTTGACTTCGGGTAGAAATTTTGCAGCGGGAAGCTTTACAATCACTAACGGGATCCATGTGGATTGTTTTTGTTGAGTAAATAAATAGTGAGATTCCATTTTCACACTACTTCCCATAGATTTAGAACGAAAGTAAAAATGACAGCATTTAAAGAAGTAATTCATTCATAGTTTTTGGCCTTATTTTAGTCTTATCATTTGCTTTCAACTTGTTTAAATGAATTTGTTTCAAATTCTCTCGCTATGACAAAAATTAATGTAACTGGTGATTATTCAAAGTTTCGAATCGCTGCTTTTCGCTCATTGGTCTTTATATAAATAATTGAGAACATTTGTACTTAATATTTCGGTCTCTGGAAATGAGATAATATCATTTTTTAATCTCCAATTTATTAAATATTTACCTCCCCGATTAACGAGAAAAGTTTGTTTAACCAGGTACTGTCCATTACGTATGACCGCCAATAGTATACCTGGAAATCATTAAAAATCGTGGAAAAAAGGAACGTGCCCTTCAAAATAGTTATTATAATATTTATAATTAATAATATGCATTAATTATTTATCTTCGAATTTGCCCCCTCAGCATTTATTGTCAATTACCATAATCATTGACCCGTAATTATTATTGCGATTAGCTTACCTATATACGTGCATCAATGCATTATTAAATATTAACAGGATTGAATGCATGTTTAAAGGGAATATTTTTGTCACAGAGATTGCAAATAAAGTGCCTCAATAGGCCTATCATAGTAAACTGAAATACCTTTCATGACCGTGAACCACAGAACTGATACAATGTCCAACTTTGGAACGCTCAGAGCAGGAGCTCATCTCCAGTTAACCAAATCTAATTCCACGGCTTCCAGAGATTTGCTATGGAGGTGCAGAGTCACGTTGCTTTGGCCACGTTGCTTCTGGCACCAGGTTGCCATGTGAGCACTTCGATAGGCCAATGTATGCCCAAGTCGAGCGTTCTACAGTAATAAAGAGTGCCGAGGGTGATATCGCTTTTACTAACCGGATTCACTCCCATTACCGATTTGATGGCTTTGGACCAAAGACTCGACTCGATGGTGAAATTGGCAACCGTGCGCGGAAATCCATACGCCCATAATTCAAATAAAAACGGGTAAGACATTTGGTAGCATGGTAAATTTAAATTAATGGAATAAAGGCGTAATGAAAAACATGTGTTTTGTTTCCTATTCGTGTATTTATCCCATTCTATCGCATGCAAGACTCGGAGTGTTACGTGATGTCTGTGAACTTGAGCGGATATGTTTTGATTTGAGAGCAAAGTTCCAATAGAGGTCGCAAGCAATTGTTAAGGTGTCATTTACTCGCTTAAATATCAAATTTAAGCAGCAAGCTTCGACACAATAAATAGCCTCCGAAGGACTTCACTGTAATGAACTCTTAACCTCTACTAGATTGAGCGCGGGTGAAACTATCGACTACGCACCGTAATTCTCCTTCCAGATTCCCTTCCACTTACGATCCGAGTTTTCATCAAACCCATTTCACGATTGTCACAAACGTCGGGTTACATTAGCATGCAAGTAATTTAACCATGGGATAAGACAAAAAAACCATTAACGTATAATTCTCAAATTTTCAAAAATACAATATTTTAGAATGTGAAGCAGGATAAGAAAATCGCATGTAAGAGAATGGGATAGAAGAAAAGTGTGTCAACTGCATCGATTTCAAGAAGTCAAATGTGTTCAAGATTTATATCAATGGGTACGTTCGAAAATTTCTGAATAAAATATAATTAATATTTTGGAAAATTAATAGAGCTTCATCGGGATTACATAAGATGAATTTATGACAACAGCCTCGGGAAAGTGCGTGAATAATGGTAATTTTGACATCAGTCATGAAAATTAATGCAAATTGAACAGGATGAAGTAATGAGAATTTTTAAATGATTTAATAAATGTCAAAGGAGAAAGAGAAAGGTGCCTATTAACACGAATTCAGGCATGCAAAATTTAATCCGAACATTATTCAAATCCTAACAAAATAAATTATATACCAATGATGTTCTTTAACTTACATTGACGAAGCTATCACATTTTAAAAATATCTCATTTTTTATGACTGAACAGTCCTTGTACCTGAAAGGCCGTACAAGCTTTAGGGCCAGATCAGCTCTGCCCTCACCTACCATCCGATATTCAGGTTGACGACTGTTGTTAGGTACATTACAAAGATTCAAAGAGAAAAACATCCCATACATCTTCCTCGCTTGCTTCTGAAGGTTACTCATGGATAGAAAGAAACTCAAGAAAAAAAACGCAAAACAAGAGTAAAGAATACATATTGACCTTGGAGGCTAAGAGCTAGAGAGGCTAAGGAGCGTAAAACATTTTGGATAAATGTTATCATTCGATTAAAATATATTTAAGATATTTATAGGTCTTCTTTTGAAACTTATGTCTTGAAATTTCATTTGTCTGAAATAAAAAAACACGTGCATGATACAAAATTAATACCCCATTCCATGAAAATGCTCGGAATATTTTAAATTAAAGTTTTTTCTCATTTTTATCCTTATATTTTGATAAAAATATATCCTGCCATTTACTCTTATTTAATTCATTTTAAATATTCTCGTACACACACAGAGATAAATAATTGTTGGAGTATACTAAATATGATAGTGAATAGCCGAAAAGAGTTTTTTTTAGTTTACATAAAGTTGGGATATTTTCTATTATCTAATCTAGCAATAAAATTGTATATATTGTTATAAATAAAAATTTAGGTTAATTGAGATTGAATGTATTTTATAAAATAGATCTGTAAGAGCCACATAAGGAAAAATGTGTTTAAACAATGTTTTTCATAACCAACGCTAATGGTAACCATACAGGGTTTGTCCGGAAAATAAGTGTACTGAGCTCAGGAAAAAACATTTATTACACTTTTACATATCTTAAGCTAATATTCCTCAAAATAGGACCCTTGTGAGTCGATACACTTGTTCCAGCGGCGTTCCCATTCCTGGAACGCTCCCGCGCAGGCATAATCGGGAACCTCTCGAAGACACGTCGTCACGGCCTCTTTGACGGCGTCCAAAGTCCCATATCGCGTTCCTTTCAAACTCCTCTTTATCTTCGGGAACAGAAAGAAGTCCGGTGGTGCCAAGTCCGGGCTGTAGGGCGGGTGCGGCAGCGTTGCCACTCTGTGCTTGGCCAAGAAGTCCGACACGACAAGCGCGGTGTGAGACGGCGCATTGTCGTGATGCAGCCGCCAGATGTTTTTGATCGCTGGCCGGACGCGGGCGACTCGTGCACTATTGTTTTTGGCACATTACACTGCTCTGCTATCATCCGAACACTAAGAGGACGATCAGAGTTCAGTACATCGCGAACTTTTCGCACATTTTCGTCGGTGAGTGTCGTTGATGGGCGTCCAGGCCGTGGTTCGTCGTCGACCTCTTCTCTGCCCTCCACGAACATCTTGTGCCACCGAAAGATCATGTTTCTGGACATGGCTGACTCCCCGTAAGCCTGGTTAATCATACCGACAGTTTCGGTAGACGATTTCCCAAGCTTTACCGCAAATTTGATGGAATAACGCTGCTCCAAAAACTTCGGCATCGCGTTCCGTGACGTGGGTCGAGCGTGGAGGTTCGCGTTAACAGAGCTCCTCACTACACCACAGCTCAGAGCCGACTGCCTTTTTCAGCGTCGCTTGCCAACATACCCCCCTCCAATCGCAGCCCGTCAGAGCGGTGCTGGGCGCGCCTGGAGCGGCGGGAAAAAATCAGTACACTTATTTTCCGGACGAACCCTGTAGATATATAGAGTTACCCTGTTATCGATATACCTATATGCATATCATTATCATAGATATACCTGTAAACCAGGGTTCAGGTAGACTCTAGGGATTGATGGACAGTTATTATTACTGGATCAGAATAGAGATATATTTCCTTTTATGTATTTAATTATCATAGTAGAGGGAGATGGGAGGAGGAAATTTGGACTGAGCGATAGGTCCATAGTCCTGAAAAACGCCCTTCGTTCATTAAAACACAGTCTGCTTGATTTGAACAGGACTAACTCGAGTTGGGCCATTCAATAATCAAAGGGAAAACCCTATGCGAGCTCTATAAAAAGATCAAATACGGTTATAACAATAAGATATTTGTTGGAAATGTAATATTTTTATTTCGGAAAGTGAAACAATACTTAACCGCACAGAAGATCACGTGGCAACAATGTTTCACTTTCCGAATTGAATCTTCACCACGAATAAAAAATCTTCACCACAACTACCTCATAAATATGCCCTCTTACTTCCATTCTTGGACCAGGAAAGTAGAAAGAGAACTAAGGGGTGAAAATAAATATTGAGAGATGTCGAGACGGAAAAGATTGAAAGAGAGAATACGAAAAAGACTCCTTGCCCAAATTGATACCGTCAAAAACATCTTCTCCCCGACCTGTGACGACATCATTAAGTTTTCAGAATATAAACGCCCCTTTAATCTATATAGGTACACGTAGCCGAGCTCTCATGGGAACGATCCGTCAGTTAACGAGGGTAACTTCCTTTAAGCCGATCTTAAGGTCTAGATTTACCTACAAATTTCCAACGTAATAATTGGTATATAAACTTTTTTATTAAAACTAATAATGACCCTTCCCCCCCCCCACCCCCCGATTCCTTTTCCCACCGCCGCTTGGTTTTCCCTGGTAGGTGCTCCCCACCTCCCTTTCCCTCACCCCGGCCCTCCGAAAACTCTCTCCACTTACCACACCGTTCCCATTTCTCGACCTCCCTCCGTCGATGTCCCTCCAACCTCCCTCCCCATGTCTCCCTCTAGTTTGCTTTCCAGAATAACCCCAAACTCAAACCTTCTCACTAATGACGAAACCATTTTCCTCTTTCTACGTCATCTCTTCTTCCCATCTCCAAAAGCCCTTCCGCAACACCTTTCCTTCCCTTTCTCCCAATGCCCGTCCCAATTTTACTAAACTCCTTTCTTATCCTCTCTCTCTCTCTCTCTCAACTCTCAGAGGTTCCCTCGTGCCACGCAAGTGATGGACGATATTTCTAAGCATATCAAAGCGCCAAGTTTCAGCTATTTGATGAAGTTAATTTTTCGCTAAGTTGCTTGCTCCGGGAATAGTTTTCTAATTACGTTTAGTATTGTTTTAACCCAGAGAAGAATCGTATAACGTTATAAACTTATATGAAAACAGTTCGAATTCATCATGAGCTATTTTTCAATTTACGGTTTTGGATTACTTGAAGCCTCCCTCATTACTTGAAGCTTTTTGGCATAGGTAAGCTCCCCACAAAAAGGCATGGCACATCACTATCCGAATGCTACTTTTTTTAGATTTCTTCTTGTTATATTTCTAGAGAAACGTGATTTTATCGTTTTTCTCAACGTTTCAAGTCAATTTCAATGTCGCCAAATACCTATCATGCGAAAGTGTTAATGTACTTTAATGGTTGATTTCCTATTAAGATGTAATCTTTGCATTTCATCAAGGATACCTGTATAATGGCAAAATATTTTTCTTCGCGTCTACGAGCATATTACGTTCAAACTCGAGCCATTCCCATAGCCATAATTTTTCTACATCCATTACTTCATCTCCTTCTCCTAAGACGTCGTCACCCTTTTCCCAAGAAATGGTCGTGGACCAGCGTTTATATCGGCCCACTCAGCTGAAATATCATTCACCGACTAGGTGTATGGCATTTATGAGTAGATGTAAATCAATATCATTGGTGATTTAATCACCTCATTTATGGGTTTAACCATCAGCATTTCTTTAAAAGGTCAAAGCTTGGCAATGACCTATGTCAATTTGAGGCTGCACCTTTAAAATCGATATCATCGCTAGATAAATCGAGAACACAGTCTCTGATCTAACACCCAGTGCTTTGCAATTCTTGAATATTAGTTGTAGACTATTAGTCAAATTAGGTTAAAGCTGCATGTTATGAAAATATGCTTAAATTTTACTTGAAACAATTAATTAAATTTATCTCTGATGATATATATATATGTTTTGATTTTGGGTTGAATCTGGGCCACCGAATAGCTTCAGACCACAAACATCGACTCCCGATATTTGAAACTGAAATATTCCCTGTTCCCGGGTATTTCTGCCTTATGAATCTCACCCTTTTCCTTCTCGCTACCTCTCTCTCTCTCTTTCTCTCCCTCCCTCTAACTTTTCCAAGTTTGCCTCGAAGACACAGCAGCATCAACCTCCTCCCTCCCCCCTCCAACCAATGGACCAAACAGTCGACCTGAACGGTCACGTCCTTTCCGGGGAAACCCGTTGAGTCCTCCAGATCCTCACCTCCACTTACTCACTCCACTAACTCCCCTCTTCTCGCTCCCATTCCCTTTCCATCCTTAGTTCTTTGGCCCTTTCACTACCCTCGCACCCCGCTCTCCCTCCAAACCTTTCTCCATTACTCATCCACGCAATATTTTCATTGCATTCGCCTCTTAAAGAACTGCCGACATGCGTCACTGCGAACGAATAGTCACTATTTTCGACCGATTACTACCAGCGGGCGGGATCAAAATTTTGTTATCACGACTTAATTTTCCCAAATGAAATTCATTTTCCATCCAAGGAAAGCGTAACAATTTCTTTTGATACGATTTAGGGTCAATTATTCTAATGATTAGACCCCATGTACCTTTTCGAAGTTCATGCTTGGTATCTATTTATTCCAAAATTAAAAACATTTGGTCACAAATACTGTGAAATAAGGAATACCAGAGAGACAGAGATTATGTAAAGAATTAATTTAAAGGTTCAAATTCATTGGTATTAATTTACCAACATTCAACAAATGTGACTTGGTACTTATTGTTTTGCGGTATCGTCATTTACAAAGCTCAATGAAAAAGGATTTCACGCATCCTTCACTGCAGAAACCCTGAAATGCGAGTCGTGGTAGCAAACGCTCCCTTGTCATCTGTCGGCCTAGCAATTTTGTGTGGTATTTTCTGGATTATAACGTTAACATTCTAATGTTAGACTGCAGTTCGGTCAATTTATTTCCACCCCGGCATGTTTTTTGTCAATGACATCAATAGGTGTTTCATGATTAATTGTCAATAAACAAAGAAGAATAGATATGTACGTAATCATGTGAAACGAAATAATGTGGTACCGTTTGATTTAATAATGTGAGATTTTGAGAGCTTTATTTGAAAAAAAAGGTGGGTTACTTAAGTGTCCAGGTTTCGTGTACCGTCATCGACAAAATTCAATTATTTGAGTGTTCTTTCGGTACCAATTTCGGCGCCGATAGGTGATCATGCGGTGTGAACCACATGAAGTCTTCACCGTTGAGTTCAATCCGGTGGGTATCGTGAGCACATCAATCAACAAATCGGGTACCATGGACTTTACCTTTTGCTCAATTTTAATAATAGACTGATGTCAAGGCTAGAATTTTTTATTTCCTCCTGTCCTAATTTTCCATCAATCCATAGCGAACAAGAGTGGAATATCATCACCTGTCACGACCACTTTGCAAACACTTAGATGGTGCGTTCCAAAAGTAATGATATTATTTTTTTAAAGTAATTTATTGAAAAGATTTGCACAAACTCTTAAAAATCTTCAAAGCACTATCCTTGGGCCTCTACACATTTTTTTCAGCGACTCTGCCATGACCGGCACGCGCCCTAGAAGGCGTCTTTGGGGACCTCTCGTAAGGTCTTCGTCACGGATGATTGGATCTATTCTATGGACGAAAAACGAGTTCCTTTCAGGGCTTCCTTAATCCGAGGGAAGTAAACGAAGTCTCTGCTGAGGCGACGTCAGGACTATAGGGGGGATGGGGCAGCGTTGGCACCTGGTTTTGGCTAAGAACTCGCGGACTCGTAGCGCGTTGTGGCAAGGCGCGTTATCGTGATGGAATTGCCAGGTAGCCGAGATGTCCTTTCTCGTCCTGATGACCCTTTTTCGGAGTTTTCCCAGCACATTCACATAGTAGACAGCCTTGACTGTTTGTCCTTGAGGAACAAACTACTTACGGACCACTCCTTTACTGTCGAAAAAGACAATGAGCATTGTTTCCACTTTTGATTTCCTCATTTTTGCATTTTTGGGCTTGGGGTATTGGTCGGGGTGCCACTTAGAGCTTCGGCGTTTTGATCCTGCGTCGTATTCAAAAATCCAGGTTTCATTACCAGTGATGACGTTGTCAATATAATCAGGTTCATTTTCAATACGCTGCAAAATTTCACTTGAAATATCCGCTCGGTTGGTCTTTCTGACACGGTCGGCTCGCAGAGGTTTACAATAACTAACGTCCTGCCACTTCCACAGCTTGGAGAGCACTGAGACCGGTTTTGCGGCAAAGGTTAGCGTCCGTATCCCCCTACTTCAAGTGGTTTGATCCATTCCGACCAATAGAAGCGGCACAGGAAATCTATTTGCATTACTTTTGGAGCACACCATGAATGTTATGCGACAAAGTACATCGGAATCCTGGTAAACAAGCTCCTACAAAAGTGGGCACAACGATTTAGTTAATAGAATACTCTTTATTTTGTTCTTACTAGCTAACGTACAAGCTTCGGCACTTACGGGAAACAAATCACCCAACTATCAATCTCGGTTTTGAGGACATTCGAAAATTTCCTTTAATATGCTCACCATCATCTAGTTGCATAAACAACATATATAGATGTGACACGTTGAACTGACAACCGTTCAAAAACAAGTTGATTGGAACGAGGAGATATCAGCGCCATATCTCCATAGGTTCTATGTTACATACATAATTCGCATACAAAGACCGATTTTCCGGAAGGAAGGACATTGATAGCACCCAAAATGTTAAATGATAGAAAGGCATTGCAATTTTTCCAAAATTCAAAATGAACCTTGCACGAGTTCTGGACACAAAATTCAAAACGGGAATGCATTTATTTATGAGATGATTTCTGGGAATTTGGTGAATAATTATACGTGATTAGATAGCACTATGACTATAGCTCCATATTATATTATTATTATTGCTCCATAACTTATTGGATTATCTTTTTATCTTTGAATCATGTATTTATTTGCATGAAAACCGTGAATAAGCTTTCCATTATATTGTTAAATTATTACGGGATTGTCTTTCTTAGTCTATCAGTATATAGGTTTTTCAAGGAATTTTTTAACATGAAATTATTGAATGTAAAACTTATTCATCATTCCCTCTAACCTTTTTTGTGCCATCTCATTTGCAGAAAAAAATACGAGCGATAAATGTGTTAAAAATCTCAACAAAAATTTAATCAAACTGATTCAGTGAAATATTTTCTTAAAATTGTAAGAAACTTTTTAGCTATCTGGAAATCTAATTCCAAAAAAACGCAATGTGCTGAATGTAATCCAGATTAAACAATTTGTTTTTGGCAGTAAACTGGAAGTAAACACTAATTTTTGAGCACAATCTTTTAAAATTAACTTGACCTCAAATTAATTAAAAACTATTTGCATAATGGCAATGCATTGGGACATTGATGATTAAACCTTGCCGAGGGAAGAATATCATTCAAATTTGAATTAACGAAGCCAATCTTATCTTAAAATATTTAAAAAAAATCTTCAACAGCAACAACGAGTAATTTTCTTTTTTTCAGCTGCTTTCGGTCAAATTTTGTTTCATAATATCGGCCACTTTTAATGGTATTTTCTTCATCGAGTCCACAAATCCATTTGTTTCTTTCCCTTCCATAATTGCCTAGAGTGTTCATTTCCTCGCATGTTTCGTTTACTTAGTCCGACAGAAAGATTTCACCGACCTTTTTTGTGAGATCCTTTTTGGAGTGGCGTTTCATCCAACAATCGTCTTTTAATACATAAGAAGGAATCGTAAAATAATCAGCACAATCACCTGTCTGGATTGGGCTATTGCATGAATCAAATAAATAAACATTAGAATTTTGTACGCGCGAATTTTCAGTGGAAATGATACTCGTAATTTGATTTATGAGTAAAGCTTGTTTTCACTGTAATTACTCTTTCGAGTCCTTATATCTTATCTTTAGTGCTATGAGCAAAGAACTATAGGTGAAAACTATTACCTTACCAAAAATTAAGGATTCTAAATGATAATTTCCTTGGAATATTATGGACAAAAACTCCATATCGTTTGCTAAGGACAGTTGGTATACCCCAACAGAGTAGACGGACCTTTATTTGGTGAGATATACAATTACTATCACACTGTTTGAAACCTACATATTTTTTATGCTGGGCAATATGCAAATGTGATAAAAAAAAGCGAAAAAAGAATTGACATGAAATGGGACTTTTTCCATTAGCTGACTAGTGGTAAGGCTGATTTGAAAGTATTTTTTTCGATCAAAAGTGTCGTAAATTCTGTTTTAATTTAAAAAAAAGCAACTGCATACATTGTGAAATTTATGTTACTTAAGGAATGTAATAACAATCATGCACTGAGAAATTTGATTGCCGGGGTAGCGAACGCAAAGGGAATTTGTAATCGGGCATTGCTGAATTATATATATATATATATATATATATATATATATATATATATATATATATATATGTATATAGGTGTGTATGTATATACATATATATACATTTATTTATTTGTATAAACTTGTAATATAACTCTTAAAATTAATATAAATACAAAATATAATTAAAATAAATCATCACTTCATAAAACAGTGAACTGACCTAAAGTGTTGACCAACTTGCAAACAAGGTAGACGCTTTGATATAGATTTGATTATTTGATAACGTAAAATTTTCTCAATACATGGAAACAAGAATTTTACACTAATTTCCCTCCTTCGATATCAGTTTTCCTTGATGAAAACTTGAAAACGATTAAATGTCAATTTGTTCGTTCGTACGGATTCGTTCAACTTTTGTAATTCTATTTGAATTTCCTTAAGTAAATCTTCCCGCAATATAACTTAACCCCTAATTACTTCCATGTCAACCTTTCTATACATTAAAATTTATATTTTAACCTAACATTTACTATAATTTTGAGAGGGATACGAGAGGATTTAACTGTAGCAGAATTAATACAACTCCATTTCATTCCAAATTCATCTCCCTTCCTTCTCATACCTCGGTTAACGCCCTCTCCCAGCCCCGATATAAACTCCACCTCCTGCGCGGTTCCATGATTCTCCACCCCTTGTTCGTCCGTCCAATTCGACCACGATTCCATACTCAATAACTACTTCCTCCTTCACCTTTCTCTCCCATTTCCACTACATTCTCCCCTTCTGTCTTTCTCTCCCCCCCTCTCCCCTTCCTCACCACCACAATTCTGCGTACACCCATTTCCTCCAGCAACCAAAAACCCCTTCGCCGAATTCATTTGCCAACTCACTACCCCATCCACAATCCCACCCGTCTCGTTCAGATTCGGTCACCGCGAAAACCGCCCTCATTCACAAACCTTCCCATCTAACCAAGGGGTCATCTCCTGCAGCACCCCGGAAGAAAACGGTTAAATAGTTGTGGTTCTGGATAAATTGGAACCATTAAATGGAAATAAGGCTTAAAGCTTCAACGTAACTGATGCCACCACACACAACAGGAAGGCCATCCCTCTCTCCTGCTCTATAAAATGTAAACCATAGCCTTTTAAAATTCATTGTGGCACAATTATGTTGAAATCAATTTAACTTGCAAGGGCTTAGTATTTTTCATACAAAGTTTTCATGTGTCAATTTACTTATAGTTACTGAAACAAAAAAGCAATGATACCTATTAAAGTTTACTTTGATTTCATTTTTGAAAATATTCGCGGATTCTTTCTGTTTATTACATCAATATTTTGGAGCTTAAATTACACTTATAATGATTAATGGAATTTAATTGTCTATATTAAACTTTATATATTATAGAAATCACGAACAGAAATACCAATTTTATCATCATCCATTGATTTAATTATGTATTCTTTTGAAAGTAAGAAAGAAATTGAATGTGTGCAGCCTTCGCATAATTTGACCTAATGTTGGCTTTTTAAAGACTAACTACCAGCATCCAAAGATCCTCATTGCTGCGGATATAATCTTTGCCCGTACTTTAAAAAGGAGAAATTCCACCACGACTCAAAATGTAATAAGTACCACGCACAATACAACCTGTACAATTCCAAAACGGGTTTAATGGAAGTACAAAAACATAATCGCATGAATTAATTATGCCACTTGGGGAAATTTAGGAGCCGAAGAGGAGGTTAGACATGAAAGAGAATCTGAAAGGGCTTAAAAAAAATCTCCCAGTTCCACTCAATAACCCATTTATATGAACGCGGTCCCAAACTTACGAATGTATCTATGTGAAACAAGCTTCCACTATACACGCTACTGTTCCCTCCTCTCACCTCATACGCTGCCCATTCCCTCACTCCATTTTCTCCCACGCTTCCTGCTCCCCACCGTCACCTCGCCAGCCCACAAACCTCTCCTCATTCCTCTTCTTCCCTCCGCTTCTCTATGACCTTCTCACTTACCGATCCCATCCCTCTCACGAATCCAATCGATATGGGGGCCAAAGAAGGAACATCCCCATCCGTCTCCTTCCCTCCCCCTACACCCCACCCTTGCCCCACGACACAGCTTCGACGGAACCTGTTCACCCTCCAACCCATTTCTCCCCCTTCATGCCTCCCTTCACCCCCTCCCCACTCTCTCTCTCTCTCCCTCCCTCCGTCCATATCCACCCAATCTCTCCCTCTTCTCTCTTTCGTCCTCCTTTGCCACTCTCTGCGCCGAAAAATAAAATTCCTCCCGCCACCCATACCTCCTCCACTCCACCAGCTGACAAAACCAGCGTCTCTTTAGTGGGTTTTCGCGATGCTCCGTTTCGTAAACCGCGCTCCGGGATTCCTCAGTCGACGTCGAATGGTGAACGAACGGCATCTCGCCGTTGAGAAGATGATTGACGCATTGATGACACCAATCATTCCCACACATCATTTAGACTGTCGCTCGAAATGAATGGCAGTGCTCTCTCTCTGAAGAGCTTTCGACCAGCATTATTAGGATGAGGAGAATGGTTATTTTTCCCCCCATACTGTCATATTTTAGAATTAATTAATTCAAAAAGTAAGATGATGAAAAGCCTGTTCATTTGCTAATTATGAATGAATTCCCTTTGCTGAGCAAAGAAAAAACGCACAAATCGAGAGATAGAAAGAGGTGATTGCGCAGATAATTTTTCTTTCATTTCATTCTATGCATTCAAATGTGATCGAATCGAGTCACAGTCGTGCCACTAGGGCTGAAATGTGATTGATTAAAGCTGCGTTCGGAAGGAGATGTATAAGGGTATATCCTTGATTCTCGTGTGGGAAGCGGCCATGTTGGAGGATGTTCGTAACCACGAAGGCGGAGGCCAAGTTTCATTGTGCAACGTCATCTGGCAAGGATACATCGTCTCTCTCCGGGGCGACTTCGCTCGACACCATTGTGAACTCTGGACCTTGGTTAACCCATAGAATGCGTCATTTTTTGTTATTCCGCTTGTAATATGGAGTGAATCCATGTGAGATGGCAGGGAACCAAGAGATAAAAGTATCATTGGAGCATGATAAAATTCATTCAAAGTATAAAATAGAGTTAGAACGGGATGATTGAGGAGTTTAAATCATTCAGTTAAGAAAAATATTTATGAAAAATATTGGTTATTACGGTTTTTGAATAAAATTTCATTGCACAATAAAAAATGCCAGTTAACCACATAGTTTTTACACCCTAATCTCTGCGATAAGTTAATCTTTTCCTAAATTAGGTGAAAACATGTTTTTATTCAACTGGGAGAAACAACTTATGCTCATATGGTGCTTATCAATGATTTTACGTTAACGGTTGAGAAAAAAATCAAAAAAAATTTTTCATTTTATGCTTTATGTCAAGTTGGTTTCATGAGTATTATTGATATTTAGTAGGTTGTTTAAAGCCACAATAAATTATTATGTCCATATTGCCAGCGGATAGAACTTGACGATTTATGTCTTTTGACATTTCTCAACAACGTTTTACACGCAGCTTGAAAATCATTCTTCTATCCACATTTCATTAATAATGAATTGACAATTTTTAAATATACTTCATCGAGGAATAAGATCTATTTTATCACTTCCTCTCAATAGATTCACCATTGAAACCTTTTGGTTGACCTTGAAAAAATCATTTCTTAAAATTATGTTGGACAAATATGTATGCCAAGATATAGTTCGATACAATTTGTTGGAACAAATTAATAGGTTAGTAAAACTTCTTAATCTACGAAGTAATTAAGATATGTGAAAATAGGAGCCAAAAATGACAGAACGAGCGATTATTGAAAAATAAATATTAAAAACAATGAAAATTAAGATGTGTCGAAGGTTTTCGAATAGAGCTTAACAGAGGATTCAGCCATAGTGAAAAATTAAACGGAGAACCGAAATTAAAAATAAGCATGGAAGCGGTAGAATTGAACAGCAACACTCTTGAAAAGCCACTAGAGAGGATACATGACTTGAAAAAATGGACTGTGACTGTCTATTTTGAAAAGAACCATCGAATATTCATACACGCGAACCTAGCCCGACGAACCTTTTTACTCCGGCACATATCACTGAAAATATCGATTGTTTCATCGAAGCTAACATTCTATTTTTCTTATTAATCTACAAACCGGCAAATGTTGAATTTGAATCAGCAACGTGTGTAATATTCTCTTGTAAGTCACATAAGAAAAATAATACACAATACAACCCAAATTCAATATCAAATATTTTATCTGGATTAACTGAAATGTACCGACTTTCTATGTATTCTTCAATAAAATTGGCATTATAATCATTAATCAAAAATAAAAATATGTCCCTCAATCGCAATGAGTAAACTAAAGCAATAATGAGAGCATGGCGATTATGCACAGGAATAAAAATTTTGTAAAAATTGTCGTCCTTTTTCTTCAGTCAATATAAAATATTTCAACCTAAATTGGAATTTAAAAAAATAATATTATTATTGTCTATTAAAACTGTGTACACATGTGTATTTATTGATTTCAGTCATATTTACATGAGGGTAAAGCAAGGACGTTTTATTAGTACGGCGTCGAACGATTGTCAAACCATAGAAGGATTAAAAAAAATTTAAAAATGTATGCTGAGGATAAAATGACTCCATATACGAACCATTAATGCGATCGTCTATCATATTTTTTCTACATAGGAGAGAATACGATTGCCTATTATTGGTGAGTTATCATATCTCACAGATGTCTCCCAGAACTGATTCTTAGGCTCACTAGACTCTTTGAATTATCGGCATGGCGTTGGGGCTCTGCTGTCGATGTGTCGCAGCAGCATACATGCCTCCGGGGACCACCCGGGGATTCACACTTTTCCGCTACTTCCTCGACTCTGCTACCACGCTCCCCCTTGCCCTTCCGCCACCCACCGGCCGCCAAAACATTTCCGACCCCAACCTCTTCTTCCCATTCGCCTCTCTCCCATTTCCTTACGCTTCTGTTCCTCTTGGCTACGTCTTCACTCCACTACCCCACCCACAACGATAGGGCTCCACCATTCCATCCCCCTCTAACCCTGTTCCTATCCGAACCATCACTTGACTCGGCCCCCTCCTTATCTTTCTCCTTCATAAAGTTCATCTCTCATCCACCTTCAGCTCATCACCCTCCCTCCATCACCCACCCCCTCCCATCAAACTCATCTTTCCCCCCCCACCCGATCTATATACATCTTCTACCTAGAGGTTTGTGTATTTTATATATATACATATATGTATACAATATATACATATATATACATATATATTTAAAAAGTGGGCTGACACAATATAACACAAATAGAATAGAATAACAACATTTAGAAGGACACTCACACGGTAAATTGTTCGAGCTTTCGGCCCTCTCAGAGGCCTTCTTCAAGAGAGACTGCTTCTCTCAGAGAGAGAAGCCTACATATATATATATATATATATATATATATATATATATATATATATATATATATATAGGTGTGTGTATGTATGTATATATAACTCTATGATGTAGAATCAATATAACATTTGGACGGCACAATAGAACACAAAAATAAAATAGATAACACATAAAAGTACACTCACATTTGAGAGTTTCATTTTGAAATTGAAATGTGTCCATTTTATGTGTTATCTATTTTATTTTGTGCTCTATAGAGCCGTTCAAATGTTATATATACATATATATTACGGAACCAAGAGACTACTCAAAACTTTGGCACACAGATAGCAACACTCACATAAACAGTAAGAACTTCGATTTGAAAAGAACCTGTCACCTTTGTCAAATTAAGAGTACCTCAACCATTTATGTGATCATCCTTTTCTGTGTTTATGTCTTGAACATTCGAATATATATATATATACATATATTTTTTAATTATATGTCAGCGTAGGGACATATTTACGTGCACACACAAACACAATAACGCACTTGTATCCATACCATCTCCCCGAACTTAAATATTACCAAATTTTCCTTTCTGTACATCCCACCAGTTTTTCCCAGTCTTTCTCTTCACTACTCCTTCGCCTCTTCAATTATGTAAACTTTTAAGTACACTCGCGTATCAAATTATTTTCATGGACTTCGGTACACTTCTGACGCATTCTTCGCGTCGTAAATCCATTCACCTCTGTCGTGGCATTGTACCGAATCTTGAATGACAATCGGGTCTTCTAATTTCGAATTCTCACCTTTGAGCTGAGTTTAACGACTTTCAAAGCTCACAGCAAGCTCCTACGGCAACTGCTTTAAGTCAAGAATAAGTGTCTATCGTTAAAGTAATAGCTCAGGTTAAATTATGCCCAAAACAAAAAGTGAATTACACACTGAGGCAACTTATAATACTGTTAAATTTCCGAGGACTTTCAGATAAATTCAATATTTGATGATAAAAGAATATGAATTTTATTTACAGGTACAAACTAAACGCTTACCTAGCATTACATCACAATATGTTCCACCCTTCGCAGTATTTCCCAATGCGTAATTGTTATCTAAAAAAGTGACGCCCTCAAGCTATTATTCAAATTAATTCAATGTAAAATTGATGGAATCTAATGATTTAATCAATTCCAAACAATTCATAAAATAATTATAAAGTATGTCAACGTCGTTTCTCGCATACATGCTCTCGGATACATATGGGAGAGTAATGAACGGTCAGAGGAACTTATAGACGTAAAATAGGCGCTACTAGTTTAACCTTGATATAGGGAAATAAAAGTCATCAGTAGTAACAAAAATAATATATTATTGACACATTTGAAGCAAGCATTAGCGGCTAATAACGCAAATGACGGATTGAAATTTGAAATTCGGATTGGATATAAAAATTCTAGAATGTGGCGAGGTGCGGTAGTCATATTTAGGAATGTGAATTATAGAGTACTTATTTTCAATTCATTTCTGTTAATTTTCTTATAAACTCTTGTGTTTTCCATTGTGTTACACTTGTCTAATTAGTACCTGTTGTTCAAGCTTAAAATAAGAATTAATTCAATTTTAATTTATTTTATACTTTCATATTTAAATTATTAAATCGGTGCGCACGGAGAGGATGATAAATGTACATGATTGTGTTTGTGTACAGGTATATGCTATTCATTACTAAAATTGTGGCGGAAGGAATAAAGCCTAAGAAAGACACAGTTTAATTTTTAAATCAGAGCAAATATCCATAACAAATTAAATATATAGTAACTTAGCTATTGGAGATTCAGAATAAAAATGTGTTTGGTAAGTAGAGTACATAGATCAACATCGCCCATGTTTCCTTCGTAAGTATTTCAGGAAAAATCATTCGCCTTGCATGGAAAGCCGGACACAATTGTGTGGATACCAACAAATTTCCCCAGTAAATATTGTAATATTACCTGGACAAGAATCATCTCCACCATTACGCTTCAGTGTCATCGCTAACTCCAAGCGACCCTTCCACTTCGTATTTGCCACTGCATGGATTTTCCAGCAGAAGAATTAGCATATCTTGGTAATTTATCCAGAAGTTCAGACAGATGGGGCAATACAACACCCAGACCGCAAAATTGGTCGAGACTAAGGGAAGGTCAACGCTCACCAACATTCAAAACTTGACTTATGATTCCTCATTTTATTTTTATCAGCGAAAGCAATGATAGGTTAAGTGTGGAACAAATCAGAAAACTTTTAATTGGGCATACTATATTTCGTGTTTTTTTTCAAATTTTCTCCGACATTTTCAAACCACATTACATATTATTTTCCCTCTCCAAGTCGTTTTATGTCACCTTTTTGTCCTCAAATGTTTAAATGACCCCGTTCCCATCGCACTAAAACTCCCTTCGCCGCCTCTACTTACCCTTTTCCTTCCTTTTTGGTTCCTCATTTCGTATACATTTCCATCCTTCTTCACTTCCCTCAACAACTTCCCTTGTGTAAATCCCTCCTTCCTTCACCACGCCTCGCATGCCTTCAATCTATCTACCCCTAAATCTAAATTCTTCTTTACCCTTCTACATCCTTCCCGTCCCTATATTCTCCCTCGCTCCTTTTTATTATCAATTCAAAAAAAAATAAAAACTACATAAAAACGTATATATTATTAGCGTAAAAAATATCTTGGGTCAGTTAGGAGAAGGGATTTGACAGTCTCAAGATTGGGGCGGAGGATAGGGAGGGAAGAGAAGGAGAGAGGGAGAAGGAGGGACTAAAGACGATATATCTATTCCTTATTCACACACGCTCCCAACCTTCCTATATCCCTTGAATAGAGTCCTCGCCCTATCTATTTTCGCCATTTTTTTTCCTCCCTTTTTCTCTCAACTTCCCCAGATACCAGACCCTACCCTCTTCCTTTGCCTTCTTCCCTTTTTCTCCACCCACAACTCCTTCTCCGTCATCTTCCCCCCCTGTGGGCCAGTCTCCCACTTCCCAGGGACATAAACTCAATTTTTTTCGACATAATCGAGTTTATTGGTCAATGTCCGGTGATAGTAATTACCAGCAAATAAAGTCGCGCGAGATTTTTTCTCTCTCTCTCTCATTCGATCTGCCTCTCTCCCTATTTTTTCTCCCTCTCTCACTTCCTCTTCCTCCGCCCCCTCCCACGCCCTTTTTCCTTTCCATCCCGCCTTCCCAACCGTTCGACCAGGGGCTCCGGCGAAATAAGAAATGAAGTTTCCCATCGACCGAGATGAAATGAGACGACTGGGGAAGGAGGCCCGGGGAAGCCGTTGGAGTCCCTTGTCCGCCGCCGAAACCAAGCCCCCCCTATTGAAAGCGCGTCGAAAACGTTCGTTCTTTGTGATTATCGTTTTAATATTAATACAGCAGTGGGAAGTGAAAATTGAGGTCCACGGACCGGAGAATGTGTCAGTCAACACTAGTGGGAGGCCGAAATCATTCGCTGGAAGACAGGCCGGCCTATGTATAAAGAATATATATATAAAGAATTGATATAATATCAATTCTTTCCTTATAGCCCCCTCAACCTGATGAAGCCAAACCGGAGCATCAGAGAAAACAAGAAATATTGTGTAACTCTCTAATCGAGATTTTAAGAAACTTCCTTCCCCAAATGAGACTTGGATAATGTTCCATTAATATTTATTTCTTCACGGTGTATTTCGTATTACACAAGGTAAAATGAATGCCCAACTACCAACCTCTTACAGTTTAAAGATTTAGTGTTTTTTGTCTTCATACAGTGATTTTAAAACGTTCGGATTTTTTTAATCCTGCGATTTTGATTATTAAGAAATATACTGTATTTATTCGTTTTATCCACCGGAATACAAGACTTGTTTCATTCTCTACGCAATTTATGAACCTCTTTCTTGTGGGGGATCGAGATGGTGCGGGGGCTAACGTACTGGCTTCCCACCCAGAGGGCGCGGGTTCAAATCCCGGCGGTGTTGAATATTTTTCAGAGGTATCTCGATCCCTACTTGAGGTGCTTTGTGGAGGGTACTTTGAGTAAGTACGCCGTCCGTCGGATGGGACGTTAAACTGCGGACCCCTTGGCGCCTTTCGTAAAGAGGCTAATGCCGACGCCGGGTTTCTCTCCACCCTTCATCCTTTCCTGTCCATCCCCTATGGCGCAAATGACCTCAGCTGTCGGTCGCCTCCCCTCAAAACTACTACTACTCTTTCTTGTAGAATAACACACAATACTATGAATAATTCTGCAAATATACGCATTCCTTTTATATAATGCATTATATATGTGAGTCTAATGGAACATTAAATGACAATTTATAATACATAGAACCCTTATAAAAAATAAGGATTTAGTAACTTTTTCTGCAAACCTTACAGAAAAGAATGAAAATCTTTAAAATTAACTTAAACGAAGTAAGTTCGTTAAGTTACTGTATTGAATCGAATTTATTCATGACGAAGTTCATCCTTCGATGGAGACATTTTTGGAAAAATCAGAAAGCAAATAAGAGAATGGCTGCGTTGTGCACCATTCCAATACACAATGGGTGCATTTATTAATACTGGGATAAAATGGTCACCTTAATCTTCCTTCAGATATTGTGTCATCTATATTTTTTCCGCCATTTTAAAATTGTCATATTTTGTATCGTGTGGCGTTCAGCGAGATCGTATTCAGTCCTCGGAATTACCGCATTCCTGCCGTATTATTTCCAGAATTCAAAACTTTGGTACGTGTAACCGAATACAAAACTGCGTGCAAAAACATAAGGACTGGGGCGAATCAACTCGACATTAAGCGTTCACCGCCTCCCCTCCTGTATCTACGATGAATCCGGTTGCCGTGTGGTGTAAAGTTAGATTCCAACTGCTCTCAAACTCCGGAGCGCTAAGTTCTTCTGGGTGATGAAGTTTATAAACTCCATAGAACATCTGACAACATAGGACTACAAGCATATAAGTCATGTAAGGAAAGAAAGGCCAGGTATCAGGAGTAAATGTTTTGAGGCCATAGGAAATCGGACGTGTTTCATCGATTCTAGTTAGAGTAAAAGGCAAGATTATTAATTTGAAAAGAAAATGATTGCAATAGTATATGCTGATGCAATTAAATGTATGCTTTTGTTAAGCTAGCTCAAGAGTTTTGTAATGAATACAAGTCGGTTTTAGACCTAACGTCAAAGTCAGTAAAAAACAGGATATCTCTTAAAGATAAGAAATACATGTTCCACATCATTACTATGCTGTTTGAACGGAACCATTAACTATAGGTATACATTTTGGATGCCGTTTCATGAGGATTAAAAAGATATGCAACAAATATTCCAAAAAAAATACGGCATTGTGAAATTATAAAATTCCAAAAGCACAACAAAGATTACTCTTTGATCAGTGGAATTTTAAAATCCGCTAACCTATTAAAGGGCGTAAAAATGGGAAGTCATAATGCAAAAAATACTGGCCAAGGTATTATACATGGGTAATTTTAATTTTATACGTATGAGCATGCATGTATGCATTTACTCATAACTAATGTAAAATCTTTGGAATCTTATGAACAATGTTATTCACGTATACTTTCTGCAAACTAATTCAATGTATGACACACAAATTTGATATTGAAATTGTGGCAGATTTGAGTCCGAAGTGTTTGTAGATCTATTAAATAAATATGTCAAAAAGGTTAACCGGAAGGAATTCATTTTATACCAATGATAAAGCGGTGATATAAAATCAAAATTAACTCTTCTAAAATACTAATGTGATCTGCATACAAGGTTTGTATAAACAGTATCGGTAACAATTTTTTCCTGACGTGTGCGCGAAGTGGTAAATTCAGACTGCCGGTTAAGAGTGCGCATGATCGTAGATCGTAGTGGCATTGATAAGATGACAATGTACATAATTATCACTGTAAATTTGCCGATGCAAAAGATCTACGCTAAACTCTTCCCGAAGGTCTTGATGGACGACCATAAGCAGAATCGATTGTCTGCTTGCGAAGACCTTTTCCATCGGCATAGAAACGAGTCACCAACCCCCTTGCAGTCCCGACTTGGCAGCAGCAGACTATTTCTTATTCCCAAAGTGAAACCCTTTCTCAAAGGACACCACCATGGCACCCAAAGTGCCGTCAATGAAGCTTGCACAGGTACCCTTAAGGACTTTCCGGAATCCACCCACCAGAGAGCCTTCGAGTCGCGGAAAAACGGTTGGAAAAAGTTTGTCGATGATCAAGGGATGTGCTTTGAATAATTTTGAGGAATTGTAGCAATATCTAAAATAAATCTATTTTTCCGAAAATTTTCCAGATACTTTTTATGCAAACCATTTACCTGTAAGTTAGTCTTTTATAAATAAAATATACTCATGATATATGGTTCGCCGACAAGAGATACGATAATATATTAAAAGGCATTTAATTGGTAATGAAACAATGTGCAGGATTTTCAACTTAAATCAATCTTTACATTATTCCGTTCTTCAGCTTATCATAATTTCTACATCCCTATTTTCCGTTCGAAATTCCAATATTTTCCTTCGCTTTCCTCGCGTAACCGATATTCTCTCTGTTGTATGAGTATTCAATCCCCAACACTGCGTATCATCGAGTACCTCATTCACTTCTTCCTTATTTCAAATTCTGTAAGCACTATCTCCCCCTTCCACCAAACTCAACACTACTTACCCATCCAGTTTATTTGCACCATTCTTCCCCAAACAACATCTCAAAAACCTTTGATCAAAGTTCATCTTCTTAACTCAAGGACCAGGTTTCGGAATCGTGCAGAGCAAATTCATAAGAGATCTTTTACGTCCTCGTCCTTATAAATCATTATTTTTATATGGAAATTACCAGAATATTTGAATTTTTGGCCAAAATTACTAACAAAGTACTTAAACTACCACATTTGATCTAATTTTTGCTCAGCTTTACCTTCCCATTGTCAGAGAATTTTGCTATTTTTCAAGTAATATTCAATCTAACTCGCACCCAATTCAAACACTCCCCTTTCTTCTACCGTATTTGTTCTTCGTTAAATTTTAAAAGGACGCCTATCGGGGAACGTCTCTGAATTACTCACTTCAATATAACTCAACCGATATCATGCAAAGTCTACGATATTAAAATTTTCCTATCATTCCATGCCTATCCTGCAATAAATTCATTCTCTTTGCCGATTCCTTTGAGCCCCTTCTTGAAAACGACCACTTAAGGATGAATATTTCATAATCTGCATTTTTTTCCATTAAGATTTTTATTTCTGCTACTTTGCGCAATAATTCCAAATATATATATATATATAATATATTCGGTGCTTCCGTGTTACGTCGACGAAATCATCTATACACATATATATATATATATATATATATATATATATATATATATATATATATATATATATATATATATATATATATATATATAAAATATATATAAAATATATATATTCGGCACTTCCGTGGTGCGTCGACGAAATCATCTATATATATGTATAGATATATATATGATTATGTATATTTATATTTATTTATTTATTTATAGCGTAGCTATGTACGGCGCGGAAACGTGGGAATTGAAGCAGGAGGATAGACGTAGACTGGAGGCTTTTGAAATATGGCTGTGGTGAAGAATGGAAGAGGTGAAATGAACAGAGAAGAAAACAAATGAGGAAGTACTTGGTATGGTGGGCGAAGAGGGGCTTGTTGAGAGAAATCCTATGGAGGCAGGAAAAGTGACTGAAGGGGGTAGTGACCGGCAGCGGGATGCAGAAGACTGTAATTGAGGGGAGAATGTTAGCCAAACGAGGAAAGGGAAGGCACAGGATAGGGATGTTGGACGGGATGAAGGGAAGAAGGAAGTACTCAGAGATGAAGAGGGACCTGATTTAGAGTAGGATGTTGTGTTTTGCTAGGGGACACAAATCATTTAATTAGTAATTATGTCCATCTGAAAAACCTACCTTAACCGGTAGAATACCTAATATATATATATATATATATATATATATATATATATATATATATATATATATATATATATATATATATATATATATACAGGGTTCGTCCGGAAAATAAGTGTACTGAGCTCAGGAAAAAACATTTATTGCACTTTTACATATCTTAAGCTAATATTCCTCAAAATGGGACCCTTGTGAGTCGATACACTTGTTCCAGCGGCGTTCCCATTCCTGGAACGCTCCCGCAAAGGCATCATCGAGAACCTCTCGAAGACACGTCGTCACGGCCTCTTTGACGGCGTCCAAAGTCCCGTATCGCGTTCCTTTCAAACTCCTCTTTATCTTCGGGAACAGAAAGAAGTCCGGTGGTGCCAAGTCCGGGCTGTAGGGCGGGTGCGGCAGCGTTGCCACTCCGTGCTTGGCCAAGAAGTCCGACACGACAAGCGCGGTGTGAGACGGCGCATTGTCGTGATGCAGCCGCCAGATGTTTTTGATCGCTGGCCGGACGCGGGCGACTCGTGCACTATTGTTTTTGGCACATTACACTGCTCTGCTATCATCCGAACACTAAGAGGACGATCAGAGTTCAGTACATCGCGAACTTTTCGCACATTTTCGTCGGTGAGTGTCGTTGATGGGCGTCCAGGCCTTGGTTCGTCGTCGACCTCTTCTCTGCCCTCCACGAACATCTTGTGCCACCGAAAGATCATGTTTCTGGACATGGCTGACTCCCCGTAAGCCTGGTTAATCATACCGACAGTTTCGGTAGACGATTTCCCAAGCTTTACCGCAAATTTGATGGAATAACGCTGCTCCAAAAACTTCGGCATCGCGTTCCGTGACGTGGGTCGAGCGTGGAGGTACGCGTTAACAGAGCTCCTCACTACACCACAGCTCAGAGCCGACTGCCTTTTTCAGCGTCGCTTGCCAACATACCCCCCTCCAATCGCAGCCCGTCAGAGCGGTGCTGGGCGCGTCTGGAGCGGCGGGAAAAAATCAGTACACTTATTTTCCGGACGAACCCTGTATATATATATATATATATATATATATATATATATATATATATATATATATATATATAGATATATATATATATATATATATATATAGATATATATATATATATATATATATATATATATATATATATATATATAATGAACATATATTTGAGGACGAGATATTATTAATCTTGATTTTCAAATTAATTTTGAGGGTTATTTCCAATAATGCGGAATTTAGGCACATAATTATTTTGTGTTTACGCTCTTCAGTGTTATTCTCTCTTCCGTCTACCAGTTTATTACTCATGAAATCCACCACTTCCTTATTTTTCACATTCATCGCTCCCTCGCCGTCATCCCTTCCTGGAGAATCAGCTTATGCTACATTTTTCTCATTCTATTCCACTTGTGATTTAACCAAATAAATTTTGATCTGCCTTCCTTAAAAAAATTCCTTATTCCACTTTGATAATCTCCTTCACATTTTAATCCACTTATTGATTTTATTCATTTGATAACCACTAAATTATGACCCAATTAAAGTATTCCTGAACCTTCGTCAAAAATGTATTCTGTCTTGTATCTTTCAGGAAATTCTCTATAAGTGCCAAAGCTTATAAAGGAAATTTAACCTTTCTTTTTGTATCACTGAGCATTAAAACTCTTTTACATGCATTATTACATCGTCTTTCCTCAACTATCAGTACTTGTGTTACTCTTAGTCATTTCATCTCACCTCGCACAAAAGGAAATACCAATGCCACGTCTTTTCATGTGTTTTTACTTCGTTTCAATCAATACCGTCCTAACACTATAGCATGTGCAGTTTATAGGTCTTTCACACAGTTGCTATTGACTCAGCTGTATCCTATTTCGTGCAGTAATGTCCGTATAAGTCTTGTTTTCCTTTTTATCGGGCACGACAATGGGCAGTCTGCGTTTTTGTTAGGATTCACGGCCATAGTTGGGTGAATCATGTTTTCATTGACAAAATCACTGAGATCTTTAATGGGCGTCTTCGTCAGTGGTCTTCTAAATGTCATAGAATTACCCTGATTACCGCTTCAATGAGGTTAAATCCTCTAAAACAACCCTCCTTTGTTCAGCGTTCCTTATGGATGCTATCCTTCGTCCTATATGTCGTAGGTGACGAGGATTAGTCAAGAATCCTCCTAAAAATAATTTTACTGCGAGCCGTTGGAACAAGCGATCCCTTCTCGTTGAGTTGCTTGCTCAAACCAACGGAAAGGTTATATCACGCACTCAACTAATAATATGCCTGCAATAAATTTGCTGGCAACTTTTTACTATTTTGCATTGCATGCGTGTGTAATAATTTTCCCGCAATTAGGTCTGAACCTACCTCATTCATTCTTAAAAAATTTTTCAATATTTACCAATACATTTTTATTTCCGCAAGCAGGATAATATAATTCTAGAATCTGATGCTCGTGGAGAGATCTTCTGTGTTTACAAAGGTCCCTGTAAATATTTTCGTCAAAATCAAATAGTCAAAATTTATATGTGTGAAGTTGGAAAGAAAATTTTTAACTAAGAAAGAGGTTGAAAGATTAGTAAAAAAAGGAAAATAAAACCAATGAACCTCTGGAATTAACAGAAGTGCTTTCTATTGAAACACTTACGATTTTAACACCCGGAAGTTTCATTATTCCATCTTTTAATGGGTAGGTAGTGGCGGTGGAGACATGATTCATAAAACAAATGAACGGAAGGGGAAGAAATTGAAGTGTACTTGAGCCACGGGAAAGTCAAAAACCCCTTCGCAAGACCATACAGGCGTTCTTAGTCGTTGAGGGAAAACAACAATTAACGAAAGACCTTTAGGGAAAGGGAAGGAGACAGTCAGGAAGGTAGGGAAGGGAGCACGGAGGGAGACGTGGGAATTTAAAAGGGGGGAAAAAGCTAAAATAAATCCGTAGAGGCCACCTATCTATCGAGTGTTAAAAGTACCGCGCAATTTAAATTGAAAACCGTTACCAGAGCAACCGAGACATTAAACGGACCATAGCCTTCGAGGAGAGGACATCGTGCATTTAATTTCCGTCCTCCCTTCCCCTTCTCCCCGCCAGAACTCGCCTCTCAAACATCTTTCGGAGCGTGCCCCTTGAATACCTCTTTCGCCCAAAAACACCTTCCATATCTCTCCCCACCTCATTCCTATCTCCACCCCCTTCCGTATCTTTCTCTCTCAACCCTCTCCCGTTTCCCTCTTTTCCATTTACTGGGAAACCGTCCTTCCATCTCACCCCATCTTCAAGGCAACTCCTGCTCCTCTCATACTAAGACAACACTCAATCCACCACTTCTTCTCCCTCCCTTCTCTTTTCTCTCCCTCCCATTCCTCTCCACTCCCTCTCTTTCCTGCAACCCCTTTCTTCCCTTACCCACTCTCCAACAAAATACTCCCTAACTCTTTCTCCACCCCACGCTCCCTCTCCTACATCTATCTTCCTCGCTTTTACGCCACGGTCTGTTGGAACAATATCCTTCCATCCCTCCTCCTTGTCACTCCCTCTCTCTTCTATCTCTCACTCTCTCGTCAGTTTTCCCCACTTTCCCTTCTTACACTCTCCCCAGTTCCACTGTCCGCCCTCCACCTCTTCTTTCCGTCCACGCACACGCCAACGTCCACGCACACGCCAACGTCCTCGCTGAAATCTCAGAGCATGGCGCACTCGAGGGTTAGAGAAGGGTTGTGGGGGCTCGGAGGTTGGGGAGGGAAAGGCGGGCACTTTTACGGCTCTATACCGAGAGGTAGGAAGGAAGGAGAGAGGGGGGAGGGGTATTCGAGTCGACCGAAGTTGCCCGCCCTAGTCCGGCGTGAGTGGGCGCGGTGTGTTGGTGGGAAGGGGAGATGCGCTCGGATCTGGGGTAAGGGACGGGGGCTTGGCGGAGGGTGGGCGGAGGGTTGTGGCGTTCACCGGTTGATTTAGTGAGTATTCCGCCGACCCTGAGATCCGTTCTTCCCTCCAGCGAGCGGGGCGAAATCGACTCGAACGGCATCTCCATCGTTGCATTCGATGCAAGGAGTAGTTTGCTTTTCCGGGGATTCCGTGAGGGCGGGTAAAGGCGTAAATTCAGCGGAGCACTTATTGGAGACGGATATTGTCGGAGTAGGAAATGCCCCGCAGCAATTGATATCCATGTAAACACTAAAATATCAAATATCCCGAGTTGGTAAGCAATTTGTTTGGCTAATGTTAGTAGTCAACAATTCTGTCCGAATGAGACAAAATAACAATCACCAAAATTGAACACTATTATATATATATATTATATATATATATATATATATATATATATATATATATATATATATATATAATACTAAACAAGTATAGTATACACAATTATGTTTATTATGTACTTATATTATGTTTCTAACTAATTAACTACAATGAATCGGTAAGAAACATAATAGAAAGGAAAATTGACGGGAAGATAGAGCGAGGAAGGCGTAAAATAAGGTGGAAAAATGGGGGGCTGCAGCAATCCAATCATAGGATTGAAAGAGTGATATTTTGCCGACTGATTTACGAATGCATTAAATAATGTTCCTGCGACCATTGAACGAGTTAATATAGCAATCCCTAATGCTGTGTGCTATATGTGATAAGATCAAACTAACCTAATTACAAATGCACACATACTCTCCCATTCTTCATTGGGCTCGACGGTGGTCGTCTCATCTCACTCATACACCCTCGAGATTTGCGATAAATTCACTTCCGTGTAATCTTAGTTACATATTTTCGTGGCCAAAAAAGTACGACCTTGCAGATTTTTCCTTAATTCACCGTAAGAGTTTCTACAATTCACCTCGTATTTTTATTCGGCACCTACTGAATGAAATATAAATTTTTGTGCTATTTTTCAATTTTTCACATATAAAATAGGTCTATTCATTATCTCTTATTATTATTAGTTGTAACTTGAGATTTTTTCCTAGCGTTGTGATATCTAATAATACTAAAATCTTCTTTATTTGAAGGAGAATACACACAACAGGCCTTTCATCCACCTAATCCTTTGTCAGTGGCCATTTACAATGGATAATATCATTTTAACAGTGATCTGGTGTATTTTAAATGAACTCAATGAAAATTCGCACCGATAGATACTGGAATTCACACGCAAATAAGTAATGTAAATATTATATACCAGAGAGAATAACAGATAAAATAAGAGTAAATATTTTGAAGGGAAAAGTACTAAGTTTTTCCTACTGTAATTTCAGACTTGAAACTCACGTGAATGAGTTTTGGACATTAATGCCATCAAGGTGTGACAAAACATGAAGTATGTAAGGGAAACAGTGAAAAATATAAATAAATAATAACGCATTTTTTCTTCTCATTTGCATGGCTTTCACTGGACTCTCTTCTATAAAGGAAACAGCAAGAAATAACTTTATTCGGAAGCACGCCCGGAAGAAGAGTAGGCAGCGTTCACGGAATTACGTTGGTGACCCAGCATTCGAAATAAACATTTATTTTTTTTTGAAGAACCGTATGAAAAAATATTTCGAAAATATCCTTTGTTTCTTTCCACGTCTCATGCAAAACATCCATAAATTAATGCGTCATACGCGGTGAAAGATTAATTTAGTTCTTTTCACAATAATGTCTCCGTATAAGTAATTTTATGACAGGTACTGCTCTACAATGCTTCGCTTATGCTCATTTATTTTCAAATGCCTAAGGATTGAAAACAGCAGAGAACTGTTATGAGAAGAAATTAAAGAGTGATTAAAATGCTAGCTTAAGATAGGACGCTGTGAAATGCGTCAAATTTAAATGCCGATATCAAAGACCATTGCGGTCGTTAATACAAGAAGAGAATGAGTTATTTTAGAATCTAAGTGTGGTAATGAGGATAGTTGAACTTATTTCTAAGACTTTTTTTGCTGAAAATTTGCATTTTTCAGTTTAATAATATCAATTTAATGCCATTTTTTGGTTCCGAGTATAATTTTTTAATATAAAATGCAACAATAACCTGTGCGATTTGTCTTATTATAATTCGTAGGATCTTTCTAAAGAATGTTGGCCACAGGAAAATGGTGCCTTATTGATTAAACTAAGAGCAAGACCCTGCAGTACTTTTTGAACACCTGTTCCTCGATTTATAAATCTAAATACGTAATATAGAATGAACATGAAGGCTTTCTCTAACGGCTTGTGTTATTCATAATACAAAGATATTAGGCTATAACTTTGGGCCATAATAAAAATAGAACAAGTAGTTATTTTGCAAAAATACAAGACTCCTTGAGGATGAAAATACTAAAAGTAAAATATCAAATGACCTTTTAATAATATTTACACCAGCACTTGCCCCCGATCTTGGTTTTGGGTTTTGTGGAAATGTTTCCAAATTTGAGCCATAATCTATGACATTTTTCGTGGTGTGATTTGAACTAATCTCGTGATATCTCATTTGTTGGGTAAATGTTCATTAATAATTCTTTCAAAGGACTTTTATAACTCCCCTTCAAACCTGCTCACACCGTAACTCACTCCCAAGTGTTTTATCAAACCATTGAAATGAGCAAAAACCTCATACCGAGGAGAGGGACCCAAATTTGACCCTTCCCATAAGTTGGTTTCGTCAGCTTTAGGGAGGTATCCGTTCCAGGAATCAGTGTTGGGTGTGCTCTAATAAATCATTACTGGAATTCTGATAATATTGATTCATTTTTTTTATATGTTAGACTTTCATGACTTCTCTTTTAGGATAATGTCCGTGATGGTTATGGTGGTCATTCTATCCGCTCTTAGGCACTGCGTATTTTTTAATATATTTTTCAGAAAGAACGTTGCGTCGCTTTTCTTAAAAGTGCTTCGAAACAGTAGTAGTCGCAGTACTGCAAATGATACCATTAGCGCCATATGGTATATTTTTGGATGTGTGCGAAATGGGGAAAGATAGGACCGAGACGGCATTTGTCCATTATCTGAAAGGCGCCAGCGGGAACGCGGTGTAAAATCACAAACTAAGGGTAATGTACTGCACTTACAGGTTTTTCCCCTACGCACAAGTATCCGTGTGCATGGAGACCACAGAATATTATGCAGTTCCTTAGAATCAACGAGGCCTCCTGAAGGCATAAATGCTTCCTCTTATTCCAGGAGACATCGCTCTCCAGCTAGACAGATGACTTCACAGTATTTTCCACAATTTCCACCCGTTCCCTCATCTAAGTCTTGACTTAATACTCCAAGTGTCCTCACTGACGCATATAAACGTAGATAGGAATTGTACATCCATAACGACAAATAACTGGAGTTTGTATTCCATCTAATCTAACTTAATACCTTAATATCTTCACGATTAACACGTATCAATGGTTCATAATAAGGGAAGAAAAAAGAGTTTCCATACTTACGTCATAGTAAATTAATTTACATTTTAATTCTTCTATATTTTTTTCCCCGTACAGAATTTTCCTTTCGCGATAAATTCTTTCACATATCCCATTAACTGCGTGAAGATTCCACTCTTGAACCTCTTTTTATTCATTCACTTTCATCCATTACATCTTCTATGTACTGTGTTATGTGATTCTCTTTTCCTAATTAGTGTTAATCATTCTTCGATTAATCTAGGATTCTTTACTTAAAGTTATTCTGCTGCTATTTTTGTTCCATTAATCTCTTCCATATAATATAATGCTAATACTATATTCAATTTTTTTATGCATTTAATCCTAATGGTTTATAATAAACCATTTTTCTGGTAAAATTCTTTCACCGTTGCGTTAACCTGTCCGTTATATGCATTCAAATTTTGTATTATAATGATCATGCTTCTCACGAAAACAAATTCAATTTTTTTTCGGTCATTTTTTTGACATATTGCTTTTCCTCTTAAATTATCCCTGCTTTTATTTACTCATTTCTGACATTTAGGACAATTATTGCAAAACGTCTTCACACCATTAAATAACCACTTGAGGTATTTTCATTCGATTCAGTCAATTTCTGTCTTCATAAATGCCCACAGTGATGTTTCTGCCCGTTCAAAAATTCCCGTATTTAAATTTTCTGTCGCTTGATTTATATTTTTAATTTTCAAAAATGAACCTTCGACGCCACGAGTAAATAAGCATATCTGTGATATCCTTCACTTCTCTGATATATTTTTCGTCGCATTTGATAAACACCATCTCCTTTTCTTGTAGATTGGAAGTGTTTTTTTCGTTCAGGCAAACTCCAGTTCCCTTTAGAATATTTAGCAGTGTTTTCGATTATTGCATATGAACACTTTACTCGAAAGTTGATCAAGGAAAGGAAAGTCAACTAACATTTTTCCAGATCTTTACAACGACATACTTCTCCACTAAAATAATTTTTTTGTGCCATGGTCTCCAAAAATACACACTGGCCAATATTAATACATTCTTCTGCCTATTCTATTTTCATTTCGTCATTGATTTAATGAAAAAACTTCATTCCCTTGCAGCAAGTTTAATATATCTAATTTTTCCAAATTAAGTTGCATTCCCTCTCTTGGTTACATGGACAATAGTTTTATCCTGGGATAAAAATAGTACTTGTTCAATCAATAAATGCCCTCTATTTTTGTATACTATTCTTAAGTCTTGTTTCTAGCATTTCTGACTAAACTAATCGGATTTGGCCAATTTCTGATACCTATTTTTCCCGAAAATCCCTCAATATGGTGTTAATATCTGGACTCAGCATAAGTTCTCATTGTTCGGCTACTCTCCTTCAATTCCAATACTCGAAAAAAATGTTTACTCGTCATTTATATTCCACAAAAGCTCCTTCCTTGATATTTCTTAATGTTCCAACATTATCACTGTAACATTTAAAAGTCCGAATGAAATTGGAATTAGACCGATATTTACCGATGTGATTTTTTATTAATAGAAGGTTTCAACGGTTCCCTGGAACAAGTTACTCTCAAGCAATGAATCTGAACTTCTCGCCTAAGTCAGAACAATACATCACAAACGTTTACCCGTATGTCAATATGATCACTGTCTTATTTTCTGAACAGGAGTGAGAAACATCTAATTTCGTTTTAGATTCATTTAAGGGAACTTAGGAAAATATACCATCCTATTTATTTAATTATAGATAATCAAAGTAGTTGAAAGAAACACTGCGTTAGGCAAGATGCTTGAAAAATGTGCAAGCAGAGACTTCATGGCAAAGATCTTTAGTAAAGAAATAAAGAAAAGATTTTGGATATTATTTTCAAACGGTATAGTTTGTATACGGCACGGATACCTGGTCGTTGAGGCTAGAGGATAAGAGTAGTATGAAAACTGAGATGTGGAAGTGGAGATGTGTAGTAAAATTAAATGGATAGAAAGGAAAACAAATGAGGTTGCACTGAACGCAGTTACCATGATGTTGGTGGGAGAAATTCAGAGAAATGAAGGTGGATGCAGGACAATTTGATTGGCGATGAAATTAAGAAGGATGCAATGAAGAGAAGAGCGTTAGAAAAAAACAAGGTAGGTGGAGGAAAAGAATAGGTATGCAGAATAGAATAATGGGAGATAGATGGTATGTGAAATTGAAGTTGGGTTTGCTGTACGCCTTGTTGGGTCGGATTACGAATTTGATAGGTATTCGTGGAAATGCATCAGGACCGGTAGATAACCATTTATTTTAATTTCATGTTCATTATATCTCCCCCAAAACCTCTCTCCACTTTAAGTCGAAGTTCTTCAGTTCTTGGTAATTTCAATAGATCAAGGTATCCACGTAGGAGTGTCAGGTGTATTTTTAAGACATAATTTTTAAGTTTATTTTAATAAACCCATAGCTAAAGTGCCGATTCTAGGACACGATCGTAATTCAGACATTCCTATGCCCTCCAATATCTCGCCTTCCTCCTCCCTCTCCTACCTTTAGAAGCTGCAATTCCTTTCCACGAGCTCAATCCCCAGCTTCCCCTTCCTCGATCTCTTCCCTTCCCCGATTCGCCCCGAAACAGCCTCCTCATTCCACTCCCCCGCATTCTCATGGCATTCCATTCAATTATACAATTTCTAAGCTCCTTACTCCACTCCCACTTCCCGTCGTCCCATCATTTCCAGCGTGCCCTGCGCCATCTCCCCCTGCTTTCCTCCAAAATGTTACATACTCCCACTACTCACTCCCCCCCTCTACTATAGCCCACTGGACCTGGCCTCCGTCTTCGTGCACCCCTCCTCCGAACGCACCAACACGGGAAAAACACGCACACACACACGCACTCCTCCACATCCCCTTCGCTCTAATTTAACAGTGAGTCAAAATCAGTGGCATGTGCCGGAGCCACGCTATGGGTGAAATGTGTTCTTAAGATCCCGGAAAGTAGTTTGCGAGCTCGGCTTGCGCTCCGCTCCCTTTAAACTTCAACCTACACCGGCTCCCGTGTTTTCCATCCATTATTGGTCTTCATAAGGCGAGGAAATTCCTGCAAACCTCGACGGGGGAGGATATACGGAGGAGAGGGGGGAGAGCGAGAGGGAGAGAGGAAATGGATGCCGACGAATAGTATCCACGAATCTGGCGGTAACCACCAAGTTCTGTGAGCTCATCCGATGCGCCCTAAGTATTCAATCTTACTCTTTTCATCTTTTCTTCCACTTCCCTCCACACAGGTGAAGCCACTTGGGCCGGGACTAATGCATAGGATGCTACTGCATTGCGTGGGATTACACCACTGCCGATACTCTAAATCTACATAATGCTGAAACTTTGCAGTTAATTGCTAGGGTCTTGTTTTAATTCCGAATTTGGCGCAAACAAGACGAGCGTGACCTATTTTAAGATCCATATCGGCGTTTTGCGATGGCAATATTTGGAGGTTACTTCATGCCGAACGAACTGCGGCTGGAGAGAATAGGTTATTGCCCGAAATGTTCAGCGTGAGATTCTACCGTTCTGTCATTTTATCTTTCAAATTAGTCCGGATAGATTTCCTATTGCTGGAGTGTACCTGACGTGTATTAATCGGTCAATGAAAACTTGAAAAAATGGTACATTCAAAAATACGAGTCCATATGCGCCATCTCCTGTTTGGTCAAAGACCGAGCTTACAGTCGTTTCTGAGTGATTTAAAAAAGAACGTAGAAACTAAACATCCGTTTCATTAAAGAATAACAAAACAGTTCATGATTATACTGTAATTTTTCCTCGCGATATCATACTTTGAGAAAGACTGAGGGTATCTAAGTGTGCAATAAAATGCATATTGCACATTAAACCCCGACAACAAATTTTAAAGATATCTACCAAACATTCTGTGACATAGATTTAACGAGTTGAAACGTAATATAAATGTATTCCCTTTTAAATAATTGCCATCAAAGCAACGAGGAATACAGCCTAAACTGCCGCATTTTGTCTTAAGATTACGTCATTAGAATAATGTATATGAGACATTTATTTTTTCTAAGAAAGTTAAGATCTAGGGAGACATCTTGGCCACATCTCTTCATTAAAAATGTAGTCAGTATTTTTAGACAATGGCTTCGCACTTAAGCGAAGTCAACTAATGTTTTAATTATGTGATTCTACATTATAGTTAGAACCTGTTTGAAAACTGAAGGCTCTTCCATAATGTAAAACTGGTACTTTTTCTCATATATACTCGTTATTCGATACGCATGAGGAAGATTTTATTGGCAAAGATTATATCGAGCGTAACACATCACTTTTCACTGATAGACCAAATGATATACAAGGTAAGATGACAAAGAAAAAATTAAACTGCTAATAACTAGCAGTAGTAGCAAAGATAGTGTTCCCAGAAACCCAGCCCACTAAGCCCAGAAACATCTCGGAAACATTTCATGCCCAGATGATGTCACAGTGTGGCGAAACTAGTTGACGACAATAAATTCTTTCCTCTGGAAACGCAAAGTCATTTTAATAATTTCTTCGTGCTTTGTCTCGGAAACAGTTTCAAGAGACGTCAACTAATACCAGTCAGGCACTAAAATTCTACAAACGTTTATTTTTAATTATTCTAAAATTCAATATTTATATTACATAACGCTAAGACTCAAAAATCAGAAATTATTCCTTGAATTTAGTAAATATTCTTATGGGCATGGAAATATGAATTTAGACTACTTTTCGCAGCAAATATGATTAAATATAACGTTTCTGAGAAGCAGATCAAAAGAGTAAGCAATGAGAGAAATAATTCCCTTGGTTCGCTCAGCTTTGGCTTTCTTACAAGCTTTATTCATAACAGTTAAGAATACTTCTTTTTCCATACAAAATTTACTGGCAGTGAAAGTGATAGCAAAGCTGATTTGGAAAGTAAAGTTATTTCTTGAGGCGTGAAAACTTCACCCCATTTTCCCATTTGATTTACAGCCATGTGCGGTGAAATTTTTCAAATAAATTTCAGCCATTGTCGCTTGTTTTGCTATCGATGTCTTGTGATTATTCTAAATGTCTTTCAGTGTCCATTTCTTATCAGCAAACTAAAGGAATAGTAAATGTTACCTTCAGAAAAAAAATTCAACCGTAGATGGTTTTCTGCTCAATATTATTTGATTTTAGTATTTTATTGAATATGCCTGAGCAATTATAAATATCATATATTGCATTAAAAATTTATGGTGTGGTCATATTCCATTGAAAATGTTTTATGGCATGGTTATATCCCATTACATTAGTTTTGAATATTATGTATTATACGATAGAAAATGAATCAACAAATAGAATGTTCAGATCAAAACTCAATATTACATACGCATCAATTTTTTTCCCAAGGTTTTATTCACTGACCCTCTCAATGCAACACTGTATATTTCTAGTCAAACAGTATTGGTTAAATATATACGTGATTCTTCAGATTGATCCATCTGAGATATATTTTTACCCCTTAAAAAAATTTAAAAAGCGGTTTTAATTAAAAATGATGAATTTTTATAAGTGGGAATAAGCGATGTTTTTAATATCAAAACACCTTTTATTCTGATTGCGTGTTTTTCCGCAAAAAAAGGAACCAGACGAGGAATTTTTCATCGAAACACTCTTGAATATTTTGCAAATGATTTGAGAGAGTAAAGCAAAAACAAGTTAATGATTGAAGTCGCTTTCAAAAACACGCGAATTTGCATTATGAAGAGCCTTTGATCTTTTGACTCACGCTTTGACCCTCCCGTTAACCGAGTACACATGATGAAACGCTGGCTAAAAGCATTTATAACTCTTCAACCTACATTTACGAATGTAAAATACGTGCTCAAACAATATTAAAATTTCAGTCTCAAATGTTTAGCAACTTGCTGACACTAAAAGATATTCCAAATGATTCACGAATTGCTTCCACGTTTTGCGTTCAGCAGCGCATTCATTGCTCATACGATTATAATATTTGCGAGGCATGCTATTAATTAGGGAAGAATTCGTGTAGAATTTAACACACAATACCTAATACGTTTCAAGTTCCATTGACGGCTTCGTAAGTGATATGGAATATAATCACAATAAACATAACCATTAATTTATAAAATAAAACATATTCAGCCTTAGGTTAATCAGGAGATATCATTAAATTAAATATTGTGGTACATTTTCACTATAATTTCCATATTCCGTAAGGTGTATTTTTGGGGAGGCATATGAACACCAAAGGTTTCACAGTTATCTCAATTAGGTTATTTTTATAAACCCTTGGCTCTAAAAACTAAGGGATCTAATACTTGAGAATTTTCTCTCCCGACATGCTGCATAAAATATAGATGCAAAACACTTTTTGTCTTCGAGTTTCAATAGTCAAATGAACAAAGTATCATGAGTGATGATTTATTAGAAGTCAAAGGCTCCAAATTAAATATTTGAGAACAATTTTCAATGATATATTGATAAACGAAATAATTTTGTACTTGAGTATTCAAGTTTGGCGGAAACTCAAACAATGTGGCACAAGAGGTACAACAATGCTTGACATGTTAAAAATTTGCTTTTTCGCACATTTTTCCTTGCATATAATCATAGGATGCGAACTAGTTTGATATCCATTCAGCTAGCGCCGCTTACCACTTGGCTACACCTTTCACGATGGCCTCTGAAGGCATTGGGTGACTAGTGATGACATTTTATTTCTTAATATGAGTAGACGACTGGCTTAGGATTGACTTTGATGAGCCTTTGTACCACGTACTACGATATCCTTGAGCCCTAACTAACGTGGTACGATATGTTTTAAGACCACATACAACATATTACAATTACATCAAGAGATTAATAATTATATTTCTGCCATTTGAAATAGATTTAGTATAAACAGAAACTTACTTCAATGCTATGATAAAATTACAGGGAAGAAGCATTTTAAGAAGCATATATATATAGCAATTCGTAGCTCTACTTGCACTCTTATTCGCTACCTACATGGTCAACTTAATATCGTTTCTATCAGTGATACAGTTGACTGGAGAAAATTCTGCATAGCTTTATATATATATATATATATATATATATATATATATATAATATATATATATATATATATATATATATATGATATTATACTGTGTCTTTGAACGTTAACACAGTTTTACAGTCATTTAAACTTTTCTATTCAACTCCAATTTTTCCGAGTATGACATCAGCATGAAATTTTGCGGCATTTGGAGTTACTTATGTTAAAATGTAACAATTTCAGAAATTATTACAACTCGCAAAATATTTATTTTCCAATTTAATTTTTACTGAATTTTTTGCCAATTTTATTGAAGACTTTCTTAACACGATTCCACATCCCTGTTCCCTTGATCTGAAATGCACAATGAAATCTAAGAAAGGGACAACATTTTAGTCAAAAATACACTGTAGCAGCATATATTTGAGTTAGCCGCTTTATTTTTCAAGAATTAATCATTTAATAATATCATTGAGTAACTTAATATTACTAGTATGAAACTTTCGATTTTTTTATTACTATTACCCCCAGCTTCTTTAATCTATCAACGTCTATCTTAAATAACCTTGATTGAAGTATAAGTACCACCTCCATTAGGTAAGTAATCACCTACATTATGTAATTAATATGTAAGTTAAGTGATCACTTGTGGAGCGAAAGTTAAATTACAGCTTAAATCTCTGGCAAAAATTTAGAAGGACGTATCTTTAGCAGTGAGTTCGAACACATATAATTACCCCCATCGTACTAAGGTAGGAGAGATAATGCTAATAAAATTAGAGAGACTAAGTGTGACACAGATAGATTCAAGATGTCATTTTTTCCATGAACGATAAGGGATCATAATAACATTCTTCTACCACGGTAGGGTCATGTTCGGGTAAAACAAAATCGGGTGTTTATTCACCCCCTGCCACAGCTATATAATAAGAAAAAGCAGCTGATTTATGTAGCTCGAGGTCAATGACAAACTATTTTAAGCTTAAATCATGAAAAATCTACGAACAAGAGACGCAATAATCAGGTACTAGACGAGATATAGAACAATACTTGAAGGTACGAGTACTAGATAAAACATGAAGCATAGAAAATAGAACCAACGAAGAAAAGAAGACTTTGAGATATTGTGTTATAGGGGAGTGCTGACGATTTCATGGAAAGACAAAGTTGGGATAGAGAGTATGCTAAAGAGTAGAAGAAGATAGAACTAAATGGAGAACACCGTGACAGAGAGTAAATAGATGGTAATTAGAGAAAAGCTAGAGTTTTTAAGGAATAACAGATTCGTTAGAAAAATGATAAAATGAAAAACTGACAGAAACATCCGACGATGTAAACCAAGAGACAAGTAAACAAGACATATTAAGAAATACTTCAAACAGAAAACTAACGGAAGGTGCGGATATTTACACCAATGAAAGAAGGATGGAGGGCTGTAGTAAACAAATCTTAGGATTTAAATACCAATGAAGATGATTTCAAGTTTAATACGATGGATAAATTGATTATGAATGCATAGCTTTCTCAGCAATCTGCATATACAAGGAAAAATAAGTAATGAGAAAAAGAAGCCATTCTGAATTTGTCTCTGAAACATAAGTTAACTGAAACCTATTTTCCAGCAATGACTTATCCTGCGGGAAGAATAAATATAATTGTGATGGCATGATAGCGATTGGAAAAAATACTAAAAAATAATTAATCGTCATTGAGCGAAATGGTCAGGGCGGGAGTAAACCAGATTAATATATTTCCAAGATTTTGGTGATAGTTTTTATTTTATATCCCATTGACTCAATTCTAAACTCAATTCAACAAGTGAACAGTGTCATAGTATTTCTAAAAATATTTTTGCTATAAGGTCTTTGAAACAGACCTAAAAATCAAAATAAATTTAATTTTTTTTAACTACTGAATATCTATAGAGAATCAACTAAATGACAATGAAGCACCGGTATTTTATAGGTATTCATTAGTTTAAATGAAGAAATTAGTACATATTTAATGGCATTTATATTATACATATTTCCATTATATTTAGTGCCTTGGAAATGATTATCATCAATGTTCAAACAAACATAGGGATAAAGAGAAAACAATTAATGGAATGCATGCTTTATCTATGCTATTTGTCAAGAAATAATTAATATTTTTACGAAAAATGATGTAATTGCATGACTACCAGTGTTTAAAGATTTTTTTACTAATGTCTTGATTTTGTTCAAAGTATTTGTACAAGGAAGGTATACATTATGAAGCACGAATATTTGCACAGAACGTTTGTATTGTGGTTATTAACAGGGGAACTTTGACAAAGTATTGAAGAATTGAAGTTGCTTTGAAAACTGACAGCATATTTAATGAGGTATTTCATTACCACCGTTAAGTGCTAAAAACCTCATATATAGTATTAAAAGAGCATGTCAGGCTGCATCTCTATAATTTTTAGGCTTCTTTGTATGGAATTATGCAAAATTAATACCAGATTTTTTAATAATAGGAAAAGAGTAAGGTTCTTGATTCTTAATTAAGAGTCTTAATTCAAAATATTGAATAGAGCATCTAATGAAAAAATCCCCATCCTCTCGTCGTAAGTAACGTCATACTTGTCGCTAGCTGGTGTTGAATCTTTTCTGGATAAAGGCTAATCATTTACCTTCCCTGTAGTAAGATTCAAAGTTTCCGGCTTGATGAAGTGGTGGAAGGATATCTTATTAATAAAAGGATTTCAGCATTATTCCAAAAGATGAAAGTTTTCCTTAAAGACGTTATTTTCGACTCGCTGAGTCCTCTGCTAGAACAAGACATCGTCTCGTACCTTACGGAAGTTCCTGGTAAAGGAAGCGGCCCCTTTTATTATATTATTTTTTTTGGAATATCGCTCAAATCTCTTTCTCAAGTATCACCATTGTTATTTACGATTCAGAAATATACCATTATGTCATTCTTTCCGTACAATACTATATGTATCCTCCTATTTCATGGCCATTTCTTTACACTTATTACTAATATAACCTATTTCTCAGAATTGAGTGGGCGAAGAGAAAATCTGACGCTACTAACATAATTCACATATCCCATGGAATTATTTTAGTTAATCTAATTAAATATTTTTCATGATCCTGGTAAAAATATGTCACTATCGATGCGAATATAACGTTCAGAAGCACTTGTACGGCATTCACGGCAATAAGTAAAGAATTTGAACTTCAAAAATCAATTACCGATTTATCAGTGTTTAATTAATCATTTTTAAATATAAATTAAAAACAATATGATTTCTTTATTTTTTAAATAGTAAGATACAGAATTCATTAGGCTCCGAACATTAATTTCAACGAGTAAATGCCGTGATGTCACATTTTATTTACCGATAATATAATCGGAAACTACGATAATTTGATAGAGTGCAGGTTTATTCATCTGACAAACCGGAACGAGAATTCTCGAGCATTGGATGCATACCTATGTTCAAAGAGCAAGTTTTTTTCAGGAGAAAATGCACAGAGATAACCGTCGAAAGGTCGGTTCATGAAAACACATTATGGAATTTGGATTGTGAAGTAGGAGAAATATGCCTTCGCACAATAAAGTCGGGAATTCATTTCGCTAACCCCGTTGCTAAATCTCCATCGTATCTGTGCTCCGTGCTTTTTCATTTTTTTTTCCTGCGAAGCGTCATGAGTGGAAAACAACGAGTCAAAACATTTGTGTTCCACTTCTGCGAGTTATTTAAGCGGCACCGTCCGAAATGACTTTAATAAACGCTTGTATTTTTATCACTTCGCCACAATGATCAACGCGGCCGCATCAAGAAAAGAGAGAGAGAGAAAGTGAGTGAGTGTGTGAGAGTGAGAGAGAAAGAGGTGCTAGGAGAGATAGAGTGAGGGAGACAGAGGAAAGTGGAGCGGGAGAGTATGAGAGTTAGGGGATGATGGAAAGGGGGGAAGGTGTCGCCTCGGTGTGACGCATAGAGGCGGGCGACGCCAGCGAGACCCGAGGTGAGAGATTGGAAACTCTCTTCTCGCTCCGCATATTCGTATGCACAAACAGCAACACGGAGAATACGACATCTGTGCATCAGCGGCTTAAAAAAATTCATTCCCCCCCGACGCGCACTCTTGGATCTTCAATTACTTTCCCTCTTTCCAACACATTCCCTCCCCTTCATCTCCAGTTAAAAATGAAAAAAATAAGAGTTTCATAATAGTAACGATCTTCATCTTTTTAAGTTATTTTCAAAAGAAAGTACGTCTCTCTTTTCTTTCTCTCTCTTTATTTCCGTTTCCTCCACTCGGGTATTCTTCTTTCTTCAAATAAATGAATCCGATAGGAATTACGAACCGATTTAAACTATCGCTCCAAGCAGAGAATATAGAAATGCATCGCTCTATGCTAAAAAAATCTACGTGAATACGAGTACGTGGATATAGGATAGGAAACCATTCACATTCCTAGAGTGCTGCTACTATTGCCAAATCAAATCACCTTTTTCGAGTAATAATAACTTATCACCCCACGCATACCTACTATACCCTTCAAATTGACCGATAATTTTTTTTCTTTTCTGTCCAATCTCTAATATTCTCCATTCCACAACAGTCTTCCAAATCCAATTATCTCTCGATATCTCCACTATATGTATTGTCCACCTCTTCCATTCAGTCTTTCCTTCCGATTTCACCTATTAAATATCTATCCAAACACACTTATCATAAAACTTTTCACTATTTTCTGAACTATTAAATAGTACGGCTCATAATAAACTGTTAGATAATGATTACTTTAAGTCAAAAATCGCAAAAACTAGAATGATAATATCATTTCAGTTAATTAAGTACTTGAAGTCTGTTACAAAGTTTCAATGACAATTACATAAACTCCATTGATTACTATAATCAGTTTTGTTGATCCAACAAGTACGTGTCCGTTATGACTTCGATGATAAAAAACTGGAAAACCTATATATTCCTTGATTCCTAAAATTGAGCAAAGAGTCAAAAATATTATGAACAGTTTTTTTTGTTTAAGGTTTTTATTAGGCTCATATATGTCGTTCCGGCTGCTGATTCTATGATCAATATAGTGCTACCCTCCACACAAATGCCATTGTGGATGACATCCTTGATAATCACTGTATATTCTTTGAACGTAAATTCTAACACTTCGATCCTTAGTTTTTTCTGAAAAGGAAATGTTTTTAAAAAAGTTTCATTAGATATTCCTTTCGTTCATTTTAAAACTACTATTCGGCAAACATTTATGACATCTAACTTCATCAGTCTATGATTCCCATTAATGAAAATGTAGAGAAGTTGAAACTTTCCAACCAATTGATGAGTAAATGAACGTGAATGCTAAAGCAGCATCACCCCGTAACTTAGAATGGGACTCTTAAGACTCAATAATTCTGAGTTACAATTAACACCAGGTGCAATTCGCATATAGTTTGCATAAATCAATTCCCAGAAGTACATTAAACGTAGCATAATCAACATTTTCGCAAAATATTTTTATGAAAATATACTTAAATTTTTTTAGAGGACAAAGTTTAAATTAACTATTTAACTGTTACTGATAAAAATTCACACTTTTGCCATAGATATACATATATTTTTATTTACAAATGGCAATTATGAGCTAACAGTGCATCACGGTTAATATTCACCACAATAAAAAAAAACAAATCAAATAACTTTCCCAAAATATTCACGTCTTAGATCTTAGTTGTAATATCGATGCATAAAAAAACCATTAACACAGTAATCAACCCTAAGTTCGGTTTGGTATGTGATGGTAGAGTTCACCCAGTACTAAGCCCGACGGCATGTGAAATTCACACATCAGGGTAGGGAGGCAAGTTCCTTTCCCTGTGCCGGTTATGGCTTCCCAGGAAGACCTGGAACCCGAAAAATCACACAGCTTGAGTGGAGCTACAGGTGCCTAGAGTGGCTTGCCGGAGAATCGAATCCGAACCCTTCGGCCAGTAGCCCAACGCTCTACCCCCAGTACAACCGCGACCCACTATCGCTGATTATTGACCCTTAAATCATAACACCTAATTGGCCACCGAAAATAGTGTCTCTACCACCTTACGACGACTTTCGATGTTATTAACCGTAATGACCGTCGAAGCTTATTTACTTAGAAGTAACACAAGTTTGTTTATTTCAAATTAAAAAAATAAACTATCGTGCATATAACTCACGTCACCATGAACGACATTAGTTGACCGTATTACAGATATATGTAGATCTGGAACTGCCGAGTCCCAAAAGCTAGGAGCGGAGATGGGATAATTTAATCAAGCTAACGGCACTAGAGAGCGGCAGTCAATATTATCTTAACGTAAATAAGCCTACCATTCCCTCGCCTATTCTAAGCTCTCTTACCTACCTCTTGCCTTGAGTGTCACGTTGGCTTGTGAAGAGAGTGGGCAAATGGCCCACACTATGTGACCATGGGATCTTCTTGGTGAACAATTGCAATATTAAAAACGAATGAGGCATTGGATAAAAAATAAATTGAGTAATTTTAAAATTTAGGCAAAAAAAATCTCTCCTTAATTAGGATAAAGGAATCAAATGCAGAATAAACACTTCACAACACCTCAAATGCATAAAGGAAATCATTTCGGATAGCACACGGTATGGACAATATTCCTGCCTCCTTGAAGGATTTTACTCCTTGCAGGGATACGAGCATGGGTTTTTGATGAAACTATTTCCTATCCGCAGAGTATTGAATGGTATGGCGAGCATTGAATTCTGTGGTTTTTGGCTCAGCTTAATGAAACTTCTTGATGAGAAGTATTTAATAATAATTTTATAAGTTCCACTGATTTTTTTATTGTTAAAAACGACCGGTTTCGTTGAATAGTCGATATCATCAAGTCAACGAGGCCCTGATGATGTCGGCTATTCGGCGAAAACGGTCGTTTTTTAAAATAGAATATCAGAGGAACTTATTCTGATACAAAGTTATTATTATTCAATTTTCATGGCAAGCATTATTTGGAAGATCTCGCCAAGCGCAAAGATACGACTGCTGATAGAGTCGATGTAAATCGAACGGGCTAAGCTAGCGAAGGCGGTTTGCGTTATCCCTCGCCAAACCCAGTGCCATCATCCACCCAGCCAACTAACCGAAAGAAATTCTCTCGTGGGAATTTTCTTTTATTCAGGGGCAACAAAATAGGCAAATCGAGCTCGCTTTTCAGCGGGTTCAGTTTCCCCTTTTGATTACTTCAAACGGATCCACCGTTCTTGAACTTAATCCTTGTTTTCTGAGACCCCCGCCACTTCCCCAACCCAAAGACCGACTGCACCAACTCTGCCGCCGAATTCCCCATGCATTCCCCTCCGTCTCTCAACCCTCCCCAACGCGCAGAGCGTCATGTTCACCCACACGCCTCCTTCCTCCCCGAACCCTTCGCCAACCTCTCTTCTCTCAACGCCCAACCCTTCATCCCTCAACTTCTCCAAGCTCTGCCTCCGCTCCCCTCAGTTCCTTCCCTACTCGGCGAGATGGAATCCCTTCTCCCCAAACCATTTCTATCAACCCTTCCTCCCCTACACTCATTACCAACACATGAAGAGGGAAAAGCGGCTCGCTGCCAACCCCTCTTCTAAGCTTAATGTGCAGCCAAAATGCAGCTGGGGACCAATTGAGAGCGAATGAGAGAGAGAGAGAGAGAGATGAAGAGCGAGACGGTGAGAATGTGTATATGCCGGAGGAAAGGGATATATTCGTTTCTCCCTGCACCACCATTCCTTCCTTTCCATATTTACCTCAGTTTCACTCACTTTCCCCCTCCCCTTTCTCTCTCCCTTTCTCTCACCACCACCATTCACTCCCATTGTTACTTTTCATCTGTACCGCTTTCATGATTGTGATTGCTCTCTCCAAAGCAACAGCCGAGGACCTTACTTCAACTCCAAAACTGCTAGCGTTCTAATGGGTTTTATTTCAAAAGAGAACAAAGGGATTTGGCTAATTTTGAATCCATATTTTAAAATAGAGTGATGGGGCACGTAGAGCCAGCTCCCGAGTGTATAAAGGTGAACTAGTTAACATCAATATGTCTATTTTTATTGTTGAACAGACAATTTTGGAAATTATGCGACCGGTCTCCAAAATATTTTCTTTTTTTTGTGATGGTATAAAAACATTTCGATTCACTATTAGAATACGGTCAATTCCGATGCATGCACCTATGCATTTACGTAAATATCCTGCTTTTAATTCACCTCCAGAATTCAAAAAAATTTTGGCCACTTAAAAACCTGTTTGATTTCCCTGCAATAGAGGGTATACTATACACCCGGTATTTGACGCGAAGTTTTAGTAAATTATAATGTCATTACCTTTCCATATATTATTTGGTGATGAATGCCTCTTATTTTTGCGAATATAACGCATTAAAAACTCCAATGATATTTTACCTACACAGTTAATGCATGAAATACAAAACAATAGACAATAATAAGTTTGAAATATGAAAACATTCCTCTCAGAGGCCTTCCTCTTATGTTCTGAAATAATATTTCGTAAATGATCTCTCTCTCCCGCAATAAAAATTCATTAGTCAAATAGTGACAGAAGGACCTATGCAAATTATAGGCAATCTAGAAATAAATCCTTAATGCACGCCTCGATTAAAGAACTATGTATTTAACTACTATCCTTCCCTCAACTAGCCCAACTCAGTAATCCAGTATCAATGAGAAAAAATAAACTGAAATATAAATGTTGCAGCTGGATTTTAATAACACTCCGAAACGCCTATGCATATATAGAGCTTTAGAATATTTAACATTTTCCGTAAAACAAAGTTACGCAATGTGAATGCAGACATGCACTTATGAAAAGGTAGTATTATATCTTTTTATGCCTTCGCTCAGAGTTAATGCACGTATCGTACACATGAGAATGGTCTTCGTTCCTTGTCTGGAATGCTATTTTTATACACACTTTATTTTCCTGGGACAGCTCTGCTGGAAATTCTGAATGTAAATATTTTTAACGTTTTAGCGTTTTCCCTCAGACACGGAATTTCCAGAACTTATGAAAAGACCTTTCTCAATTTTCATCTTTTCTGCTATTTCGTTTCTCTTTCGCCATTTGCTCATAACTGATATTTTTTTAGATGTTGGCTTACTTTCACCAGTTCACCAGGCAACCACGGAGAATCCATGATTACACTAACTCAGCTTCATATGATAACTGAATTGATGTCGACTTATAATATGTAAGAATTGGAACATCCAATGCACATATTTATACGAGTATTTCTCACTAAATTCTAATTTCTCTAATGAATTAAGTGACTATCCATAACTCCTAGAACACCCCTATTAGTCGCAAAAACCCTTTATTCTATTACTACATTCTTATAGGTAAAGCTCATCAGTAGAGCGACCTGATGAGTTTTTGACAGGTTTGATAGATTTCAATGCTACGGTAGAAGGTGCACTCCATGAAAATTCAATATAACACTTGCAACTAAATTAAATAAACTAAAATAATTAATTTAATACTACTACAAGGCATGATGGAGACAATTGGGTATACATTGAAAGTAAAAAATTAATAATATTATTTTAGATATTATCTAGCCTTAAATGAAGAATAGATCTGCTAATCATTATGAGGTTTAAAGTTAAATTAGAATAACTATTGCTAATAGGCCATCGTAATTGATAGCTTGGCAATTGATTCATATATGTGCAGTTTGATTAAAACCTTTAAGAGGGTAAGCAAGGAAGTCTCAGTCCTTGAGCGATGAATTCACCACACTGAAAGTAAACGCGTCTGAACAAACTTTACTTCATGATATGAATAAAAATGAAACCAGGGAATCCTTTTGTGCCCTATACACTTTTCTTTAAAACTTTTCTTCCCTATTTTTCGGAATTCCTTCCACTCCATCTCTACTCACTCTCATCCTACGTTCATCAGTTACCACTCACCTTTAGCTCCCTTTATTGACTTTTTCTCTCTTTCGCACAGTTTTCATACCAAAAAGTTCCAATCTTTTGCACATAATCCTAACTACGGTAGCCTTTCAGTTCTAAGATCTGCACTACGAAGCTACCAAGAGCCAATACTCTTGATAAGCCAGTTTAAAAAAATAATTACTCCCTAACTTATAAAAGTTTTTTTTCGCCATCTTTCGCATTGTTCTGAATGCAAATGTTTATGTTTCATTTTGCTTTTCTCCATATCATTTAGAATATGCTTTTAGTGTACGGGATCCTCACGAGACTGGATTAATTGTCGAATAGAATTGCGTGGAGCTTAGAGCGGCTCGATTTGTAAAACGTTATTATGATATTCTGAGTAGTGTATCAAAATTTTTATAGTAGCTGGGCTGGAAATCACTTAGGAGCGAAGGTTAAATTACATATTAAATCTCTTGCATCAATTGGAAGGATGTCTCTTTAGCGATGATGCTGAAAATATGTTATAAGCCCTATCGTACTACGGTAGGAGAGTTGTTGTGAATGTAAATATAATCAGATATATTAATTGTGGAATCGATAGATTTAAGATGCCATTTTTCCCACAGACATTAATGGATAATAATATCGTCGTTCGACCACGCTGGGGGGAATATTGTTTTGCGTAAAACGTAGTCTGCTGAGTATGCACTCCCTGCCACACCCTAGCGGTAGATTGCTCGTTACTAATAAACTCTAACCATCCATTTACAATAAAACATAATTTTCATTTAGTTTTAACATATAACCGTCAAAATTATTGCCATTTTAAGATAATTATAGGGTTTACTGATACATTATTGGAGACTATTCTATCGTATTTTACTAATAATAATAATATTTTAGCCATATAAACTACAAAAAAGCCGAAAAAGTTATCAATATTAATCATGAAGGAACTGAATTCTCTCAGCGTAAAAGGTAAATATCACTATCTTAGTAAATAATTTTCATTTCGTGAAATGTTAGCATTTCCTCATCTTATATTTTATTCATATCTCTCTCATATGCTTTCACGCCTCTAGAACAAGCAAATTTTTCAATTTAACAAATTTAAAGTTCATGAAATTTTAATTTGTTAGAAATATTCAATTTCCAGAAGAAGTCATTTGGAGATCTTATATCATATTTTTACACTATATTTGATACCATTCCTTTTCAATCAATATACTTCCGGGTCGTCTCCGAAATAAAATATATGACTGCATCTTGAATTGCGACAAACCATATGTCTGCGACTTCATCGCATAATTTCCACTATCTAAAACCAAGGAATACTATTGTAATAGCTATGTAGTAAATTATTATGAAAAATTGAATGATGCGTCAGAGCGAGATTAGTTATTCTTAATCCGCATTGAGCGAAATATAGTGAATATTTCTTCAGTCATATTCGACATACATTTTCGTCGCTAGTACTTATTTGTCGGTAATCATTCATTTTAAAGAACTACGGTTTTTAGTTCCATACTTATTTTTTATTACTAATCTGGCATTGTGTATAATGTGAGTTAATTAGTACAAATACTCTTCGACTGGTTTGTGCTTCATACAGCACCTACTCGTATATTGATTGTGTCACAACGGTATCATATAATCAACCAGATAATTGCAGAAAGTATGAGATGACATTGAAATAAATTTATGAAACAAGCAACAACATTACTTATTATTATTTACTTGAAATGAATTTCTGTCCCCATATAAAAATTAAAAAAGAAAGGCATGACACGAGGGAGAAATTAGCGGAGATTTAAAACGGGCTATTTGAATGCAAACTCATTTAAGCTCCCTTTATCTTCTCTGGTTTAGAGACTCTTCGTATTAATATCCTATCCTCCAAGCTCTTGCGATACTTCTAGATATATTTTCTTCCATATTTTCCTTCTTCTCCATCCTTCCCCATTTCCATGCCACCACATGACCAGCGGATTGCTTCAAGTTTGTATGATCTACGCTCCTGTGTACTGGTTGGTTGCTAACATGCCACGGGCGGTTAAATATCTCCCATAATACGAGGGTCATCCGGAAAGTAGTACCCGTTCGTGAAATAAAGACACAAAAGTAAATATTAACAAACATAAAAAATTTTATTTGAAAGAGGATACTTTAAACTACTTCTCAACATAATCTCCAAGCAAATTAAGGCATTTGTCATAACGTGTGACAAGTTTCTGTATTCCTGCTGCATAGTCCTTCGCCGCCAGCTCATTGAGATACGCGAGGGACCCATCTTGCACAAATTTTTGCATAATGCAGATGGTGTTTAACAATTTCATGAACAATTGTTCGAGAAACATTGGGAAAATGCTCACAGATGTCATCAATTGTGACGCGCCGATCGTTCCTCACGAATTCGTCAACTGAGCTCACCAGTTGGTCTGTAATGACAGACGGTCTCCCCGAACGCTCATCGTCGTGTGTGTTCCCCCTCCCCATGTTGAAGTTGCGACACCACCGCCGAACAGACGACTCGTCCATTACATTGTCTCCATACACCTCCTTTAATTGGCGATGAATATCACATGGGCGAACGTTTCTTGCATTGAGGAATTTAATCACTGCCCTCACTTCACAACTGGCGGCGTTCTCAATTTTTTTAAACATTGTAAACAATCACAGAAACAACACAGGTCACGCAACTTGGCTCAGAGAAGGCAGACAAGCCACTGAAGCTATCTGACCTCGTCCAGCGGCTACTCGCGTCGTCAGCACTTCATGCGGCACGAACGGGTACTACTTTCCGGATGACCCTCGTAGTTTAAGCGAACTTAATAGAAATAATCGTTATTATCGATTTAAAATTGGCTTTACCCTATTGAACTTTCAACAGTGACGTAAATCCTTTATTGTCATATTAATTTTACTCCCAAAATTAACTATTACTAGAATATTTTTGATTCATTAAGCATAAGCAAAGGAACTCCATTCACGCCTGATTCATTTTTCTTAATCTGTAATGTCCGAGTATGCTAAATGTGCTCTTACTCACGGAAAGAGTTTTTTGAAAATAAATAGGGCATTGAATAAATGGAAGGTTTGTTTTTATTACATTATATTAAACGATTCATATATTTAATATCTCTCCAGGTGACGTTCGTTAGCATGTATTAAATTTTACACAGCTTGAAATCCTTCATTTATATCGCCTTATCCCACCATTGATCTAAGGGTCTGCTAGTTAGTCTTAATCATAGGGAATAGAACATGTATTCCTCGTGTCCCCAATCATCCAATGCAATAATGTTGCCTTCCCCTTTACGTTTAATTTTCTAGCATTGCCTTCACAATCTCCCCTCATTCTCCTTCTCGTTCTCATTCACACACATACCATTTTCCTCTTTGCATTCCCTTCTTTCCAGACTTTTTTCCATTATAACCCTCTCTCTCGTATCCCCCTCATCCCGTCGTTCCCTTGCTAATAAAGCAGAAGAAGCAACTCCCAACTTTACCATCCGGCTCCCGGTGAAAACATAAAAAAAGGCCCTCGTGAGTGATTAAAACTGTAAAAAATAATTTTTTGGGTAAAATTAAGAAAAAAAATTTAATGAAGAGGGCGCCAAGTAAAAAAAAAAAACAATAATAACTGGGGAGGAGGCGCACCGCCCTATTAAACGCAATTTCCGCTTTGGCAGTTGTTGCGCGCGCAGATATCGCACGAGTGATGAGGTGGCTTTTCCCGCCTCCCTCCGCCCGCCCTCCCTCCCTCCCTCTTGGCGTCGAACCACCCTTCCCGTAAGTACTCCTTGAAAACACAAAAAACACCAATACAGGCCCCTCAGGCCGTCACCGCCCATACCACCTCCACCTTCTCTTCCTCGAGGGACAATCCGCGTCCCCTTCGACGGCCACCAAACAAACCCGACCCCTTCCCCCCATACCTCTTCTGCCCCCCAGAACCCCCGCCACCCGCGCCACGGTGCGAATTTATCCGGAGTCGTTGGTGGCGAGCGTCGGTGCTTCACATCCCTCCCGCCTGCACCCCCCCGCGACACCCGGCACCCATTCAGGAGTCAACGCGTCCGTAAAAACCCCGCGCACGCGGAGAGCCGGTCGAGGAAGCGAACCGTGTGGTTTTCAGTGGCGCATCCCGCAGCGGTTTTTAAGTAACCCATTCCCTCCTCATACACACCCACAAGCACTCCACTGGCACCTCCTCCCGTCCCCCCCTCCCCATGCCAACCCCCGGAATCGCCCGCAGGCACAAATGCGATTGGGCCAAAAGATGGCGCCCCGCAGCCGCACATTCGCCCGTCATCACCATCTGCGAGCCGCAACATGGACGAATGGGCGCTCGGACACACGCCTTCAATTATGGAATGGCAACGAATTATGAATGTGTTTGAATTAGCGTCTGTAAAAGGGAAAAGAATTGTCAACAAAGGTATTTTCTATCGGAATTTTTGGAAATTAAACGTCGTTCCTTGGTGTCTGAGTACGTGCGAGAGATGAAAAGTGTATACGAGGGTTGTTGCTCTCCTAGTTCTTAGCACATAGCTTTCTCAAGCATTTGCATGGGACTTTTCGACGACGTAGTATCCTAGAGACTCAGCATAGAGTCGGCTTTTATCGCTCAAATAAATCTAAAAATTAAGAAGTATATTTCTTTAAATGAAGAATACAATGCATATTTCAACTGTTCTTTATTTACGTACAATTAGTTACAACGCTTAGGCGTCATCATAATGTACCTAATGATGACGCCTAAGCGTTGAAACTAATTGTACGTAAATAAAGAACAGTTGAAATATGCATTGTGTTCTTCATTTAATGAACATGAACTTCCACAAAGTTGAGCCTGGAACAATTGAATATAATAAGTATATATCTCTTATATTTTCTATTTGGTCTGTTTTGTGGATATATCCTTGATAATACGGAGGTATGTACATGCATATGAACTCTCTCGGAATCAGAAATAAATTCTGACAACCTATATATATATATATATATATATATATATATATATATATATATATATATATATATATATATATATATATATATATACACATATATATATACATATATATACATATATATATACATATATATATATATACATATATATATATACATATATATATATATGTATATATATGTATATATATACATATATATATACCTTTTTAACAGTCGTATGACTTTTACTATAGCGTCCATAGTTAAATATATTGTATAAGATACATATAACGCCATCCATGGTTTGAAATCTTCATTTGAACAACATGATATATAGCTCAATACAACAATTTCAGAGTTTAAAAATCATTCGCCTTGACCGAGATCTCAGTCAAGTGGAATGATTTTTACACTCTGAATTTATTGCATTGTAATACACACTTAGCGGATGACTCCGTTAAAAGTTACTCCCGCAGTTTCTTGGAATGGCATATAGTAGTAAAACAAATCATATAGTAGAACTGTATGCAGTGGAAAACGTTACAATCGTCAAACAGATGATGAGCATTAAAGATTTACTGCTATAAACGCCTAAACACCTCTGATAAAATTAACCGGATTTCTGGTTTATTATTTCTATTGGAATTTTAATTTATATCTCCAAAACAATACCCCCTTGTACCCTTGCATTATGAAACTACGCCATGCTTTCAAATTATAATTTTCTTGACGGAAGATAAAACATAAATTCAGGAATTAACTTTATTTGATGCAAAATATAACTCGATGACGTATCATTCGGTCATTTCAAATAGCACATTCAACGGCTTGCGAATTTTTTCCGATCTGACGACCTCTTGATTGACGGTGCTATTAAATATCTTAATAACCTTGCTAATAAATGCCTCCCAGAATGTAACACTGTTTATTCACGAATCGAAAAAATACAACTGACACATCGAATCAGGCCCAACAGAAGTAAAAAGTAGATTGGTATAAGTAAAATAAGGCATTAAATTTGAAAATAAAAATGAATGCATCGGAAACGAAGTTTAGACACATGGGTAGTAGTAAATGCACACATGCAAATACGAAGAGAGTATCCCATGTAACACGAATCACTAAAAGCATAACGCAATTGTAGCTCATTTGCAGAATTACATATCCAGAGAATGACTAATTCTATTAAACAGATCGAAGAAATACGAGAACTGCTCAATAACGATTGTTCATGAATTTTCATTTTCTTACCCTAATTAATTGCGCAAAACTTTTTGTATGTTATTTGGTTATATTAATGTATAATTCATATGTGGTAAAAGTTTCATTGATGTGGCTCCTTTATTGAGTCACCGGCAACCGTTGCAAGTTGAAACATTTTTGCGCAAGAGTCTTCGGTAATCATAAAGGTAGCGCTGGAGGAGCAATAGTAGGTCTGAATTTTGCTGTCACCTATAAAAATCAACGGAGACCTAAACAATGCTACATGGGACTAAATGGAGAGTTTGTTTTCCCAGAATTACAGCTAGAAGATTATTTCTAATGTTCAAAGATGGGAGCCAATTTCAATGGAAGGAGGATCCTGAGCTCCAGTTACGATACTACCCTCCAACAGAAGTAAGCATTAACACCGCTACTATCACTGTGAGAGAAGATCGTCGCTAATGCAAACAGTACTATGAGAAGTACTGCAAATTTCATTGGGAGAGACTCAAAATGTTGGATGTTATAAATTGCACACAATCACGTCTCATGTACGGTTGGGTCCGCAAAAAACATCGCGAAATCGCGATTATTTCGCGGATACCAATGTAAAATGCGTTCTTCATGATTCATACCTAGAGCAATTAGAGTTTTTATTGGCATCTAATGTAATGGAATACGCTCTTGGAAAGTATTTTCAACATTAGCAGCAGTAGCGAAGGCTGCTTACGAGATTTTGAAATATGGTTTTTTTTACCAAAAAAATGGCCACCAGCACGTTTTCTGAGAATGAGAAAACAAGATGGTACTTGTGCAGTGCATCCAATTGGAACTAATTTGAGAAGAAGTCTAAAGATTTGAATAATAATTGAAGTTATATTTTACAAAAAGCTTCATCATTATGCAAGGCGCGTAATTAGCTCTTCAAGGACTTAACGCGAAATGGATATACTAATCAGATGCGGAGTGCCCTAGGCACGAGGTTGTTGTTTTCCGTTTTCCGCTCTAAGCGTAAGAAGTAGCATTTTACATATTTACCAATTTATTCCCATATTTCCCACCGCACTCCATCAGCGTTCACGAAATTCGCATCTCGGAGCTCGAGTAAACACGCCGTAGAGCGGTCCCAAATCAGAAAAAGTTCTGCCAATTTTATTTTTTCTTCAGATTCTAGTCAGAAGCTCGAAATAGTGTATTTATATTCTGCATCAGACGCCGATGACATGGGCCTCTCCGTTGATCCATTTTCCACTAAACTATGCATATTAATATGGATAACCCTTTTAAAGCTGAGAGGTGAGAACTCGACTTTATTCATGCATGTCATCTCGAAATATAAATCGGGAGGAGGGAGGCATTTCTGTTGAAACAAATTTAATCAACATAATGTCTTTTATAATTAATATCAGGTGACACATTTTTAAGTTTAACTTTCTGAAATTTATCCCCGAAGTGCTGTAAACTTTTCAAATTTTTTTCGACTTTTTTTGATATTTCAAATGTTTTAGATTTTTTATTGATTTTGAAATATAAAGACTCATTTTTTATGAAGCGTCGCTTGCCTTAACTGAATTTACTGTAGAGAATTTTAAGGTGAATTACAAAAAACAAATTAAGGAAAATTGTAGTTTCTACTTCAAAATTTTCTCTACAGACCACACATCAGTAGAACGTTACGTTTACACTTTGCAAGAGTTTGAACCACTTCCTGGCGTACGTACGGGAATTCGCTTTGATGGTTATGCTCACATATTGCTACATACACTGCCTCTGGCTCAATCCTTCATATACTAATGCGATAAAATCTTTTCTATCCTCACATCACTTTAATCTTGAGTATACATCCGATATATATCGTTCCTATGGCTTAAGAGAGAGTCAAAATTATAGACGAGTACTAGCGAATAAAAACAAAAAAAAACAGATATACATAAAAAAGAAAAGAAACTCACACGTTTTCAAATTTTTGGTGGCCAAGTTTCTTTTCTTTTTTGTTTTTGTTCGCCAGTGCTAACTTGACATAGATCATATTATATATCTATATATATAAAGGAGAGTGTTTGTTTGTATGTATGTAATTTATTTACTTTTTTGCTGTCATAGAAACAGCATTTTTCAAACTATGCCAGCAGGATACTTTTGCAAGAACACTATTGTATTCAGAATTGCCGAGATATTATACGTGGAATACATCAAGGTAAGTCTTTTGAAGAAGAAAAATGGGCAACTTTGATCCTGAGAATAATATTTATTCATGTGACGCATTGGGCCGAGTCTACACAGTCCATCCTAACAACGCCGAATGTTATTTTTTAAGAATGCTTCTACATACCATTAGAGGACCTCGCTCATTTGCAGAATTAAGAACGGTAAACGAAGAAATATGTGAGACATTCAGAGAAGCTTGCCAGAATTTAGGGTTGCTAGAAGGAGATCAACACTGGGATGACTCATTGCGAGAGGCCAGTTTGATTTCTCTTCCAGGACAAATCCGAATTTTGTTTGCCATCATAATAACCTCCTGTAATCCATCTAACCCAAAAACAATATGGGAAAAATATAAAGAATCAATGAGTGAGGATATACTGGCTAAAGTTCGAAGTGAAAATCCTACATTGGATATTACGTTTAACTCCAACATTTTTAATAAAACTTTGATTATTTTGGAGGAAAAGTGTATCACCAGGGTTAACAAGACTTTAGTGGAACTCGGTCTTTTTGCACCTGTAAAAGATCAACAGGGTGTATTTTATCCAGATTATATACGTGAAACTAGCTACAATGCCTTAGACTTAGAAGCATACATCGCGGATAAAAAGCCACTTCTTAATGAAGATCAGAAATTCGCGTACGAAACAATAATGGATCAAGTAGATAAACAAGAAGGAGATATCATTTTTCTTGATGCTGCTGGTGGCACGGGAAAAACATTTTTAATTAATTTAGTTCTCGCTGAAATCAGGGTTCATGGAGAAATTGCTCTAGCCGTTGCATCTTCAGGTATTGCAGCGACATTAATGGAAGGAGGAGGAACAGCCCACTCTGCCCTTAAGTTGCCACATAATATTTCCCGACAAGAAAATCCCACATGTCATATAAATAAAACAAGCGGCCAGGCACAAGTTCTTATAGAATGTAAATTGATAGTATGGGATGAGTGTACGATGGCTCATAAAAAATCTCTTGAGGCCCTCAACGCAACACTTCAAGATCTTAGAGGAAACTGCAGTTTAATGGGAGGAGCTCTGGTACTCCTGTGTGGAGACTTCCGTCAAACTCTGCCTGTCATTCCAAAATCGACTCCAGCCGATGAAATTTATGCCTGTTTAAAACATTGTGTTCTATGGAATCATGTCCAAGAAATTAGCCTTAAACAAAACATGCGAATCCTCTTAAGAGATGGGAATGCTCAAAATTTTGCAAATAAACTTTTGGAGATTGGAGAAGATAGATTAATTATTGAAGTATCTGGTATGATAAAATTGTCATCAAATTTATGTGTATCGGTGAAAACTGTGCGCGACATGATACAAGCAGTCTATCCTAACGTTAATCAAAATTATAAAAATTTAGAATGGTTGCGAGAAAGAGCCATTCTTGCTCCTAAGAATGATGATGTTAATGAAATTAACAAGGAGATACTAGCCATGCTGCCAGGAGACGTGATTGAATATAAATCGGTTGATACCGTAGTGGATGCTGACGAAGCCGTCAATTATCCAACGGAATTCCTAAATTCACTTGATCCAGCTGGATTGCCACAACACCGCCTTATACTTAAAGTAAGATCTCCAATCATTTTATTGTGAAATTTAGATCCAACAAAACTCTGCAATGGGACACGATTGTGTGTGACAAAATTAATGAAAAATATAATCCAGGCAGTCATTTTAACTGGAAAAGGAAAAGGTGAAATAATTTTTATTCCACGGATACCTCTAATCCCAACTGATCTTCCCTTCAACTTTAAAAGATTAGCTTTTTCAATTACCATTGATAAATCACAGGGACAGTCTTTAAAGTTTTGTGGTGTTGATCTAAGATCGCCATGTTTTAGCCACGGGCAACTTTATGTTGCTTGCTCCAGATTAGGTTCGCCTAAAAATTTATATTTTCTTTCTCCTGGATATGAAACAAAAAATGTAGTTTATAAACAGGTGTTAAATAAAAAAGATTCTTAAATTTGTATGAAGTAGTGTATTATTGTACTTTATAATTTGTTGTTTTTATTTATGTAGTATATTTATATTATTGTTTCTCCCTAACCCGTGCAAAGCCGGGTATTCAGCTAGTATATATATATATATATATATATATATATATATATATATATATATATATATATATATATATATATATATATATATATATATATATATATATATACATATATATATACATATATATATACATATATATATACATATATATATATACATATATATATACATATATATATACATATATATATATACATATATATATACATATATATTCAGACATTCAGATATTCATATATATATAAACATACAAAAAATGGCACATTTTATGTGCTTTTTTGTACCGGTCACTAAACTTTTATTTACTATTTTCGAGAGTATTTTGCTTGAGTGAAAAGGTTTTCCAAGCAACGGCATACCCACTAAAATGGGTATGTCGAAAGAATTCTACAATTATTGCTCCGGAAATAAACTTAGGGCTAGAGAATAATTACCTCTTAGGTTTATCACCCGGTTCCTTGCTAACCACGTGGAAAATTGCGACCAAAATGCGTCGGAACCTTAATTGTATCACTACACTATATTGTAAATACATTACTATTCAACAAAAGTTGAATATTCCCCAACAGGCGTGAGTCTCTAAATGTTGCATGTAGTAAACTTCACCCGGCTCACCCGACTCATGACCCTTATTTTCCTGGAATTGTATTTTAGATTCCTAGCCAAATACAACTTGCCCCAGCAATTCTTCCGTATTACTTGCCACTGTAAGATTTCTACGGCAATCTGTTTTTAGCTCTGTACTTAGCACAGAAAGCACGTGTGGGTTTTGATACGTCCACGAAGAAGTCGCCCGTTTTTTCTGTTTAAAAATTGGCAAAAATGATACTACGAGAATCGACTGGTAATGGCGATTTGCTGAATTCTTTCAACATGAGTTAAAACTTAATGTTACAACTATAAATGCCATGTGTTTCCAAAAAATGCCACATTTTTTAAATTAAGTACAAACAAAATCAGAGCACGGTCAACTGAGCTATCTTTTTGACCTGGAGTAGAAGTGTTATCTCCACGCTTTGAGTAATGATGTCTCACAAATTTCATTTAAATATTGACAAAATATTTTTATTGTTATTATTTGGTAATCTACCGGTTAAGGTAGGTTTTTGGATGGACATTATTCCTAATCAAATAACTTGTGACCCCTAGCAAAACACAACATCCTACTCTATATCAGGTCCCTCTTCATCTCTGAGTACTTTCTTCCTCCCTTCATTCCGTCCAACATCCCTATCCTGTTCCTTCCCTTTCCTCGTTTGCCTAACATTCTCCCCTCAATTACAGTCTTAAACATCCCGCTGCCGGTCAATACCCCCATCATCCACTTTTCCTGCCTCCACAGGATTTTTCCCAACAAACCCCTCTCTTCGCCCACCATACCAAGTACTTCCTCGTTTGTTTTCTTCTCTGTCCATTTCACCCTCTCCATTCTTCTTCACACCCACATTTCCAGTTCTTCCCATGCCTCTTTAATCATTTCCTCTGCATACAGGTTATATTGCACTACTACCGGATATCCGCCATGACGACATGGTTCATAAATTTATTTAATTCATTGTCACATCGTAGGGTTCTTCTAATATACACTTTTGAGCGATAAATAACGATCATGCAGGAAATAGCAAATTCCGACTCCATATTAAATAATTGGATTCGTGTCTATTCTGGGCTTAGTTGGTTTCCAATATAATTGGGAATGCTTTCCTACATTAAACTAAACGGCGAAACATTTCTTTAGCCATCTCGATGCAATTCCGTCAGTAAAATGCTCTGTTTTCTGATAATGCACACCTCGACTATAACCAAGCACACCGGAAGGCATTCCGCCATCATTCATTAAATTCTTAAATTCAGTTTACTCGTCCATTAACATGCATGTGTGTAAATGTGTGTATATATATATATATATATATACACATATATACATATATATATATATATATATATATATATACACATATATACACATATATACATATATATATATATATATATATATATATATATATATATATATATATACACATTCAAACACGAAATCCCGCCAAACGGCGAATAAATACTCATATATACAGAAACATATATAAGGAAAAGGGATAGGAACACGTATAAAGGACGAACACAATAGAGGTGGGGAAGGCGGAATCGAACGGATCACAAGAGTAAAAATATCTCCTCAACCGGGACACGAACACCGGATCTTTCCACTTGCCGGGCGGATGCTCTTAACCACTTGAGCTATCGAGGATATGTAATTTACCCTGAGATCCGTGGGTCTTATATGTCGCCCGGTTGAGGAGATATTTTTACTCTTGTGATCCGTTCGATTCCGCCTTCCCCACCTCTATTGTGTTCGTCCTTTATACGTGTTCCTATTCCTTTTCCTTATATATGTTTCTGTATATATATATATATATATATATATATATATATATATATATATATATATACACTATATAAATGCAAATTGTCCTCTAGCAGAGAGCTATAATTGCCTACGTGTCATTCAGAACAAGGAGCCTCTTTTTGGACCGAAGATCGTATCTAGTATTCGTGGATTGTTTCGGGCGGGCGCAGCAGAACTTCACCGACGTAGAATTTACTTCCTCCGGCTATTAAGTTGGAAGCGTTATCGCTGTTGAGGTCGTTAATAATGTCTTTTTTTTAACGAATGGGATGGAACTTTTGGGCCATTCTTTCCCAAGTGCAAAAGAAATTCAGCAGCTTCGGGGGGAGGGGAGGGGGTGCTTGAAGAGGAGAGAGAGAAAGAAATGGAGATATGAGAGAAAAATCCATTTTCCCCGCACATGACACGCCAAAAATTCCTCCAGCATAAAGAAGCATACGTCAATTGCAATTACTTTGACACGACCTTCTCTCGAGAATGGAACTTCCCCTCTGAGCCCTGAACATTAATTGTTTTCTGCCCCAGTTGGGATGGAAATTAAAATGGCTGTTTAGCACACCGGTAGTTGTGTGGCGATTTCTTCCTCTCTTCGCGCACACATAAATGGACTCACACAACACTCGCGTGGCCTCGGCACAGCGGCAGTTAGCAACTTTGCAAAGGCACTTGCGTTTATAGGCAGAGTTGTTTGTCGTGAATTGGGTTACGTTTAAATATTGCAGGGTGAAAGCCACCATTTCGGAATAGTCTGCGTGAGTGTGTGCATGGCTGTATGTCGGGATTGATTGTGGATCGATTCGCCGAGGGATCCCGCCTACGTTGTGTTCCGGTGTTTACATCCACGGAGTTGCCTAGCCTTGTGGTTCCGTGGGATGCAGACAGTACACTAGAGTGCACGGAACAACAGAATATAGCGGATAACATTATCCTTCATCCAGTGGAACAAAAAGTATTGCATTCACAAAAAATATTAAAATAAAATACATGCATATGAGTGGATATTGGACAAACGAAACAAACATTTTTCACATTAGTTTTCGTAAATATTAAATGTTTTTAAAATATCTATTTTTCCAATTTTGAGAAAATTTGCGAATCTAACCGCCTTCCTGTCATTAAAATTGGATATTTTAAATCGCTTTTCACTTTACCATCACCCGTAACTCATCGCAATTATGGACTAGAGTGTGAGTGAAGTCCCCACCCCACCCCTCTCCTGCCATTATCACGTTAATTCTCTGAAAAACTAACAGCGACCGTAAGTAGCTAAAACTTTAAATAAAGCTTGAACAGTTTATGAACAGGGGACGGAAAATTCAACTTAAAGTAAGTTCTCCAGCAGACATTTTACTCTGGGATATTTAAATTTAAGTATTCTCAATTAGTCGTCAGAACAACACTTCGAGAGCCTTTACGCTCATCTCTACCATCAAAAAGTTTAGGATACGTGTAACCCAACGCCCTACAATTAAGTCTGAACTAATAATAACGACCAACACATATTTTTCAACTCCATTTTCACACTGTTCTCCCGCTAAAAGCAATTTATCTCATAATACTCCAACCAATGCGCCCATGCTCATCTAAAATAGTGCAATTTCTTTTTCCATCTAGTCTATACCCCCTTAAAATCTATAGTCTATACCGTCTTTAAATGTTTAACATAGTCTCTTTAATTCCTGGCGACTTTTGCGACAGAATAAATGCATTATTATTAGAACTGTGTTGCAAAAGAAAATTATGTAATATGAGTCGTGAGTTATTCCCAAAGCGAATAAACATGATTACATCATCATTAGAACAGGACACATATTACGGGAGATTATTCAGATAATAGAATCCTACCTCAGACAGAGAATAATACCCAGTTCTCAAAATACGGCTTCGCTAGTGAAACAAACTAGACAGTATTAAAGAGCGTATGCAGGCACTTGCCATGATGACTATGCAGTCGCGCCTTGAAATACCGCCTACGGTGTATTCTGGTTGCTTGACCATTTGAGTCACGTACGCGAGATTCTACACATTCTTTTAGCGGCGGTGTTAACTTTCGCGGAATAGTGTCTTACCTTATTGAAAATTTACTTTCCAATCACAATTCGTATTGGAGTCATTCTATTGCAGAGTGAGGTAACTACAAATACAAAGAAGACCCCGCACCTTGAATATTCACACAGGCAATACTTGCAAAGATAGGAAATTCCAAGAAAAACTGCCCAATTTAGAACTGGAGTTTTAACACAATTTTTTTTAAAGCTAAGACGCGAGCTCAAATACTCACAGGCCACGTTCCCCAAGTTAATGGTTAAAAAAACGTCGGGATATTTTAAAAAATCAATTTAATAACTAATAAAATAATTCTTACTTAATAATATTAATACAATATATTGATTGGTCATGGCCCTTAATCCACTTACAAATAAATAGATCACAGGTTGATATCGCCTTGAGGATTAGTGTTTCTTAATTTGATTTGTTAGCTGCAAACCCTGATTTAAATGTGAAATCTAAATAATATTACAGTAATATAGAGCCTTTACAAAAATAGTTTTACTCCAAAAATATCTTAAAGAGTAAAATAGCTTACGGTAATTGGCAGAATCAGAAACATTTAGTGAATAGTTCATGGAAATATAGTATACCTGTAAAATCACACGAAAAGATCAGCTTCATCCTTATATGCTAGGATGTATTGGTAATTCTCTCTAGCGAACATGAGTGCTCAATCCTCCAATTTTGAAACCTGACTTATAGTATGTATTAAGAAATTCCACATCTTCATCAACTGAAATAATTAAGTATCAAGAATTCATAGAGACGTTTTAGTTGATGAAAAAACTTCTATTACCGTTAAACATGTTTCTCATTATTTTAGCAAAAATAAAAAAATATTTAATAATTATCAGAAAACTTATCAGCTATTATCACATACATAAATAAATTATTTAATGAAATTTCCACGGCCCTCCTGGTAGCATGATATGGACAAAAAATGAGATTCTCGGTTGTTTCTAAATTAATAAATCAATGCAGCAACAATTGTATACAAATTTCACAACAAAAAAAGCTTGTACCAAGCATTGGTACAGCTATGAGTTTTCATTAATACATGGCTTTGTAAAAGGTAGACACTAAACATTTTTCTTCGCACTTGCATTCTATTGGAAATTGATCACATTTATCTGCGCACAACAGGACGACCCACTTCGGTAAATGGAAGCATCAACATACGGCTTTCAAAATCTGGTCCACCTGGGTAAAGGGGTAACTTTTTAAGTTTTGTTTCAGCCAAAGCAACTCTGCAGAATAACAAATATTTCATACGTCCTTACGGCATATGTCTCCCTTAAGGATGTATTTCGGTAGCGGTCGCGAAACGATCAATTCCCTTCCCGAGAGTTATCGTTAGGATATGCAGAATGCGTCCTGAATTTGACGTCGTGCGTTAATGCTCGCCATTATCGCTTTAACCAACTTTACCCTAGCAACGTAGGCCGGCATGCAGTTGCCTCGGAGGCTTCCTTGAATCGCTCGCGAGTTTTAACCAATCAAATCGAGCGAGCATTGAACACCGTGGCCTTCAAATGATTAGATAAAAGGAATTAAAAATAATAGAATCACGGCATTTAAAAATACTAAATTAAACTCCGATCTTACTGCAGGTATATGTTTTACTATATTTTTGCTCAAACATTTCAAAGTACTAAGTATCGATACATAGAGAAAATTGGCAGATCATTGAATCTCGGGAGGAAAATAAATTTTATAAAGTTCACATTTGAAAATTGACAAAAAGAAATTTTTGAAACTTTTAAGTCGGTGATTTCGATTAATAGCTTCTGTATTTGGAAGGGAATAATATCCCTAGAAGGTTATACAATCTAAATCCGTGGAGAAACCTTAAACAGTAGACACACATTAGAGCAAATATTATTGCTTCTGTAAGTGATGGAAAGTTATAGAGGAGAATTGTGGAAACTTCAGGATAGATCAAAATGTGGAAACCGTCCGAACTAGAGAATTGCCCAATTATTTCATTAAATTCTAAATACCTGCAAGTAAAACCGAGGGCGAGAGAAGCAGGAAGAGACGGAAGCAAAAGAATCGCGTAAATTATTTTATATCGAATAGAAAAATGTCAATCTTGAGATTTTAATTGAATTCTTTCGTTCGTAAAGGGAAAACAAACTGCTCGAAACTCGTGGCTCGTTACAGTGCCTTATCGTAGAAAAAATTCTGGAAGGAATTGAATGACTCCAGCAGTCAGAGCGAACTCGGTAAAACGACGGGAGCAAATCCCAAACTCTCAATCCCTCCTCTTTAAATAAAGGTGTTGAAACTAGAGTTGTTTAAATGCCAATAATTTAGCGCCTACTCAAAAATAAAAAAATAGTTGCAATCCCGAAGCTGATTCAGATTCTAAATAAATAAACCGACCCTCTGTCGCGTAACTGTGTCGCAGTTAGTCAACTCTGGTAGCTATTCCAAGAAAACTCTCGTTCCCGACTCTACCCGTATAAACTGATTATATCGGGGACAAAAACCTTAAGTTTATAATTAAGGTTGAAAAACCAGGGATCCCGTGTGACAAGGAACGTATGAGGACCTTGCGATAACGCAAGGAGACGGAAGGAGGGAGGAAATGCGTGAAAAGAGAAAAGTAGATTTAACACCAGCTGGACGAAAATTTTCCCCGAACCCGCGCAGCATCCTCCATTTTCTCGGAAAAACTTTCCCTCTCCACCACCTGGATGAAAACTTTCCCTACCGCGATGGTTTCATCTTCTGTCACTCTCACACATGTAATTCTCTCACCGTTTCCTTCCCCACCTTCTCACTCGTACCACTCCTTCCTAGTAATAATGAAGCAGTGACCAAAATGGTTTTGCATCAACATTAATCCTATGTAGTAAGAAATTTTTATTTCTTCGACCACGACTTCGGGAAGAACAATTGACTCCGATTAATTCACAGAAATGAATGCACCGACTTCTTCATGAATTTAATTTATGCCAGAGATTAGTAAATTTGGAGCTTGGAGTAAATTCTTTATATAGGTAGCCACGTATCTTGGATGGGTGGAAAATATTGTTCCCGGCATAATAGGTTAATTCATGAAATCTTTAAAGCTCCTAATGGAAGTTTAAAGATATTTTCAGTCAGATGATGTAATCAAATGCTTCATTTACTCAGATAATGTATTCCGAAAGAGACTCATCATATCATATTGGCAATGGACTAAATCTTCCTTAGAATCTTACCTTAGAACAATAAATTAGGAGTGAAAAACAAGTTCATCATCAAAACTATCGATCCTGTGAAGTTGCACGAAGTTGCCCTTTCGGCTTTCTTATCTACCAATCTCTTTATGAGCTCACACTTCTTCACCTTAATGTTTTCCAATGACTGCTTCCAGTGTAGCATCTAGAGGGTTCCTTGCAATTCAATTTTATTCCACATACTATACACAGCATCGTATCGCGCACCAAAATAGTCGATGAGTTGGCAACCCTTCCTTTTCAGAGGTACCCCCCGGACTTCATTCACCTTAATCCTACGAGGAACTTTCATCAGTCACTTTTACCGACCATTAAACCATCATAATTCTTCAATATTTTCTTAATTATGAGCTTAATTTACTGGTGGTAATAGTTTTTCCTTGTTGTAGAAAAGAACTGGCGAAATTTTATTTAAATGTATTGATTTATCACTAATGGATTTATCACTAATGGGTAAGTTGGACAGAGAGGAAGACAAACGCCGAGGTTTTAAACAGAGTGGGATCAAAAGGAGAGGTTATAGGGTAAATCCCAAGAAGAGAGAGAATGTGGATGGAGGTAATATTGAAAAGCGGGTCCAAGGCTTTGATAGAAGGGAGAATGATGGTTCAGCGGAGTAGAGGAAGGAAGAGAGTACGATTTTTATATATCATGCAGGCAGGTAGGAAGAAATGAAAAAGGAACTCATACTCGTTTATGGGGAATAAAACGATGTTCTGACGATATTTACTCGTAGAAGACAATACACGTTAGAGAGCGTCCAACGGTTAACTTTAATACCTTGAATTGTTGAATGAGTATCGAAGTAGACACTAACTCACAGATTAAACTGCCGATCCAAATAAAAATTACTTATTTCTTGATGAATGCGGTGTAAGTACCAAGATAAGATCATATTTAATTATAATCACATATTTAAACAAACTCTAGATCAGTATTCTGTCATAATTAGGTTCATTATTCTTCAGAATGTGGAGCGACTCCGAGAATATCGATTACTTTCGTTAATATCCACGAATGCCACTATTGTTCATCAATACTGCAAATGCTCCAACATAATCTAAAGATTTCACATAGTTTCACTTGTGTGCCAGGTTTTCTTAAACCCAAATCAGGCAATGAGAATGATAATACAATATACGGAGACACGTCTTTCATCTTCCCAAATGAGTGACACTGATAACTAAAGCCAAAACGATAGTCATCAGCCTTAGAAACTTTCTTTGATAGAGTAGAATGTGCTAGTAAGTAAATATTATGAAATATGGAATTCACATACCTAGTTTAGGGAGTCCAGTCTTACTGTGCTGTCTTGTAGTATTGCGGGAAGTTTTTGCCGCAAAGATCACTCGCTACATGATCCGCTGGTAGAGATCAAACGTATCACCCGGGCTTAGCCTTGGATTCTGCGTCCAGCAATGGAAATCTGTAAAGATTATCCAACCAGGTTAAATAAACCCATTTGGTGTTACTATTATTATTCAAATTATAAATAAATTTTCAATAGGTTTTTTCATACATATGGCCACTTTTAAGAAGTAGTGAGTCTAATACTTAATTGAGGCTCCACAATCCAAGAAATGACATTGATGATCATAATAATCCAGTGGCTTAATGGTATCGATTTTATCAAACGTGGAATATTTGACAAATGTCGAATCCGAATGATCTCGTTCAATCATCATTATAACGCTTCGTCTTACTCTGTGGATTTCCCTTCAAATTTTCAAACCATTATGTCAGTAAAAGTCCAACTTCAAGTTCCTCACAAAGCAATCAAAGGAGTTATCAGATAAGAAATTCATTCGCAATCATTCCAAGGTAAAAGTTTGCCTACATAAAATTACCGAGATGGGCTTACGAAAGAGAATATGCATGGAAATTCTTACAAGGTAATGAGTTTAAATATTACAATTTCTTATCCAAAGAGTTATATGCTATGGATTTTATGCATACATTCATTGCATAAAATCCATTAGCGCGAAGCATCGACGTTTTAATCCTTTCCATAATATTTATGGAAAGATATTCTTTTATTAAATAAGGGCATGCGCATATGTTTTATTTTTGACTCTCCTTATTTCCCCACCGACCACCGTGTTTTTGTAAATTTATTATTTATACAGAGAGTTGTTCAGTCTTATTTGCAGAAATCGTTTCCACATCATACTTAACATGTTTCATACATCGCGAAATACCGTAATAAAGTCAGGTCAACATAAACGTTATATGGAACGATTGATGCCGTCCAATTTCAGCTTACTGATTATCACTCCTTTAGGAGACTTGAATCCAAGGCTATTCTTTGATAATCAAATTGCAGCTTCAGCGACGAGTTGAAAACGTGACAATACAGCTCACTTCACGTAGTGTTGAACGTTTAATGCATCAATAGCGAGTTTACCGATTGAAATGAAATGATTCGACGTAACAATTCTCTCTAGCTAACAGCCCTTACTCATTTATTTTTCTTCTTCTTACCGCCCGTACTAAAAGTTAAAAATCAAATCATCAAGTATACCGCTATTTTGGGTCTGTTCTAAAGAATCGCACGAAAAAAAACACTTGTTCATGGAACATAATGTTTCAGATTTAGCATGATCCGCAATTTTGAAACAAACAGGCGTTGAACATGTAGTCAAGTCATTTAATTTATTAACGCTTAATTCAATTCTTGATGAGAAAAAAATCATAAATAAAAATCAAGGCGTCATGCATAGGGTGTTATTATAGATTGAGAATAAAGATGAAGAGGATACCTCCTGAAACGTGAAATTTTGCACCAGCCCTAATAATAAGATTACCCTTTTAATCATGAAGTGTCCAATTCTAATTCTGGCAATGAGATAACAAGCAAAACATATTTTATATAATGATAAAAAAGGCAAAAAAATGATGGAGTGGAGATGAGAAGTAAACCAAAGAGCTGCAACGAGGATTCATTTTTTCCTCACAACATTCACTTTTACGAAACAAGCATGAAAAAAACTTTTAGCAAATTCCAAAGAAACTGCGGGAGATGCCGCAACAGTAACTTTTAACGGAGTCATCCGCTAATGTGCATTTCAATGCAACAATTTCAGAGCGTAAAAATCATTCGCCTTGACTGGGACTCGAACCCAGATCCCTCAATATCCGGTCGAGTGCTTTAGCCACTTAAGCTACCGTAATGAAATGCACATTAGCGGATGACTCCGTTAAAAGTTACTGTTGCGGCATCTCCCGCAGTTTCTTTGGAATTTGTCAAAGGGAAAACACCATACGTGTTTAAAGTTGGCTTTAACCTCGTGGACAGTGGCGCCTCGCGCACGACTACGAATACATGTGACATTGTATGTACGGTATTTCGTCATAACATCTAGTTCCTTTACGGTAGCTTAAGTGGCTAAAGCACTCGACCGGATATTGAGGGATCTGGGTTCGAGTCCCAGTCAAGGCGAATGATTTTTACGCTCTGAAATTGTTGCATTGAAATGCACATTAGCGGATGACTCCGTTAAAAGTTACTGTTGCGGCATCTCCCGCAGTTTCTTTGGAATTTGTCAAAGGGAAAACACCATACGTGTTTAAAGTTGGCTTTAACCTCGTGGACAGTGGCGCCTCGCGCACGACTACGAATACATGTGACATTGTATGTACGGTATTTCGTCATAACATCTAGTTCCTTTAAAAGCCCCAAAATTTCAGAGTTTAAGAGGACGCCTCGGTAGCTTAAGTGGCTAAAGCACTCGACCGGATATTGAGGGATCTGGGTTCGAGTCCCAGTCAAGGCGAATGATTTTTACGCTCTGAAATTGTTGCATTGAAAACTTTTAGCATTAAATAAATTTTATCTTCGTTTATTTTTTTCTCATCCCGTACTTGGGGCGCTTACCGACCCTTCCATACGCACACATGCTCCATCGTATTTTCAACTAGATCATAGAAAATGTATTTTCATTTTCTCAAAAAAGCATATGAGCAAACCATTCAAAAATATTCCTCAAATATATTTTTACAAATTTACGCTGGAAGGCAAACCCAATGAATTAAATGGTGCAGATATATTCTTATTTTACTACTAGAGAACTTATCTACCGATGTAGTCCGTCTTTAGGAATAGGAATCTAGAAATCGGTAGAATAAAGTAGGAAGTTAATTACTTGCTTTTTATTCGTCCATTTATTTGGCTCTCAAATGAACCCCAATGTCAGATAGCAAGTGCAGAAAAACATTTTCTGAACAGTCACCTCTCTTCTGGCACCCAATTACAACTCGTGGAACCATGAGGTGACCGAAGTAGTGTGAATGGTTGAGTATGGTGGAGTTTCAGTTATAAATGTAAGGCAACAAATCGCTAACACATTCATGCTTACTTTGTTCACCTATTTTTTGATTCCGTTGAGCTAACTCTTCCAGATGACATTTCAACTATGTTCTATTAATAAGGTTATTCTTTGGCTTCTTTTACAACCAAAACTGAACTCTTTCACACAGTTCAAATGCCATAGCATATTATCGCTCCCAGAAATCATTTCTTCATATTATCTAAAATCAACATTTCCTAAGTGGCTTCATTTTAAGCTTGAAGTTTCCTAACACAACATATATGGGCATTTTGTATATAAATATATGTTTAAATATAAAATATGTTTCATAGAAAAAAATTGGGAAAGAAATTGAAGACTTTAAATAATAATATTGGATACCTTAAAGATAAATTCCAAAAAAATTTGATCGTTTATCGCTTATCATAAAAGAGCAATTGACATATCGATTTCATTTCAAAATACTGCAAATATTTATACACTTACTGATAACATTTATATAAACTACGTCATTCGATGAGTGTTGGCTAATTTGATAATAGGGATCATATTTCATTGAGAAGATGAATGCAAACTCAAATTCATGCCATATTTATTTATCAAAAACATTATTTACAAGAAAGACGTTTATCAAAAGGTTTTCTTCATTAATCTAAAATCAACCTCCGTTCACTTATAAAAAACAAACATTATTTTAATTTTTATATGGGTAAAATAATAAAATTGACACCACCAAAGAATATTAAACAAAGAAATATAATCAATTACTGAAAAAAATATATACATCAATAGCTCATCAACCAAAAAATGTTAACGAGGAAACCAATTAGAATGTAAAATTTAAGCTATAGTTACAAGCCTTACTAGATCGGCTTCATTAATCGAATTCATAAGAAGTCAATTAAGGTTAATTGAAATATTTGACAACTATAACATTTCTTCTCAAGCTGGTTATATTCTTTTAAGAACAAAGCAGAGTGGTTTCAATCCTGACCCCAATGCGTACGGATTCCAAAAAAGGTCCATCCAGCAATGGAATTTGCCTTTTGTGCAGATGTTTGTGCGGTTTTGAGTGTGTGTGTGTGTGTGTGTATATATATATATATATATATATATATATATATATATATATATATATATATATATATATACATATATATATATATATATATATATATATATATACACGTTCCTTTCGTGCCATCAATTTTTTTCATCTCTTAATCCTTTCGCTAAATATTCCCCTTAACCTTTTATAGGCTATCCCCTCCTCTCCTTTCCCCCTTCATCTTATCGTTTCTGCTCTGATACCCCTCGCAGCCCACCGCCACGCCACGCTCACCTCCCTCTCCCGTCCCACCCCAGATAAATCTTTCCCTATTATAGTGGTATATAGTTTGCCCCATTGAGGTCACTTTTGCACCCACCCGAGCTTATCGATTAGCCTTGCCATGAGATGAGGGATATATATGGCAGGATTATTGAGCACCACCCTGACACCCTCCGCCTCTCACACAACCCGCTCCCCCCCCAATCCCCCATCGCCCCGATACGCCAACCTCATACCCCCCCTCCCGGAGTGCACGATCCCTTTCTCCTGCCCCTCTCCGCCACTCTCCTCACCCCGTCCCTAACATTCCCTTCCGATTCCTTCCTACAAGGCATTATCCCCGTTTCGCATCGACCGTCACCTCCACCCACACCCACCTTGGAACCTCTCCCCGGGCCCATCCCATTGCCCATCTGGCCTGTCTGTCTCGTCCCTCCCCCCCCCCCCATCCCGCCCGCTCATCTCCCAAACCCATCCGGGATACGTGCACCCCCGCCATCTCCAGTCCACCCACACGGGACCATCCCCACACGCCCCACTTCCCACCCCCACAAGCCGAGGCATTATCCCCCTCACAGCGTATAAGATAACTAGGGAATTCGTCACCCAGAGGGTTATTCCATCTCCCCGTACCCACCCGACCTCCCGGGGCCTCCCCACCCCCTTCCGTGACCCCCCCCCGACGAAAGGACCCCCACGATTCCCTCCCCGGCGCTTGCACCACTCTCCGGTGCCACACTCCCGCCCGCCCCTGCCTCGGCCCGACCTTCCCTATTAGCCGCAAAGCACACACCACATCACCTCATTTCCTCTCGCCCCCATCCCGCTGGGAGTCGAGAGAGAGAGATGGGGAGAGGGTTATTTTCGGGGCGATGGGGGTGGTGTGGTGGGTAGGTACCCTTGGAGACACCACCGATTCGGGTCCGCCTGGGGTGGTTAGAAAGAAATTAAGTTCGCGCTGGCGTCCGAAACTGAACGTCGAGTTAACTCGGCCGATGCAGGAGATTGTTGGAGTTGAAGAAAACATAATGCGATAAAAATCATGGATGGTAAGGCCATTCTTATTATTTTGGTTCACAATTCTCACGCATGCACAAATTCGCCACTAAAAAAGTATCCATATGTACATTCGTCTTAGGAACTACGTTTACCAGGTGTCATGGGACTTCATTTATAAATGCACTCCACCGGGGTAGCAGTATTCGTTGCGTAGCAAGTAATCGGAATATGATATTCTTTCTGATCTACTGAATTTTTGAATAGTATATTCGGCGTTCGTAAATTAATTCGGAATAATAAAAATGGCAGGGGAAATTTATGGAGGAAATGCGTCCAGTAAAACTAAAGAATACAAAGAAATAGATCATTTGAAATTGTTCCATGCAAATAATACAGTTTTAGCGCAAGATAAGTAATGAAATGTTATTTTTTCAAAAAAATGACCTAGGGGAAATGAAAAACTTTGAGCGACAATTGATGAGATCTCTTTCTTTGGAAGACATTTATGTAAAAATAAGTTGGAATGAAAGCGAATAAAAAAATGTTTCAAGCATGATGACATAAGTAATCTTCCTGAATTATGTTACATGTATATACGCTCCAAGGTAAATGAATTCTTTGCCAGAGAACTTCAAAGCATCAGTCAGAGTGATATTTAAACAGTTAAGTAGCTATGGGGACGTGATAATTTCCATGTAATATCCAGATATCGGAATTTTTCGTCCAAGAATAAACCAGAAGTAATAATCAAATGTTACATCCATATCGATTAAATGGCTAGAAACCTTATGCCAATGTGCAAAACCTGGTGAACATATTGAAAATTTCGCATAATATAAATCATTGACGAGGTAAGGATTGACGAAGAAAGTATTATTACTGTTCGATTGGTATTTCAATGTTATGTTGGCTAATAGGTACACCGAAGTAAAACCCATAGCTTTGCTTATGTATCAAAACTGCTGAAGCTATCTTTTAATCCAAAGGCGTACAAATATGATATTTTCCTTTTCAGCATCTGTATGTAAACATATAAGTTATTATCAAACGTAAGTTATTACATGCATAAATATCAGCTAGTTTTAAAGAAAATTCAGGAGACCGATTTTCATTAAAATGCTTCAGGAAGGACAAAATCGTCTTTCAAAGCATTTTGGATGATAGAGCATTGGGATGAGAAGCTTAGGAAAAGAGAGCCTTTCATAGTAGCTGCACCAAACAGCTATTTTACAAGCGTTTACTGGGATCCCGGGGCGAGTTAATATCCATCATTTTCATACTTAATCGTGTAATGAGAAAAAAATGTTTATACTTTATCAAACCAAATTTGTTCTGATACAATTTCTTTAAAGGTAAGTGAATAATGTACTTCTTATGCTCGACGATACGCTGTCCCAGCGGAAACTCCAAAATAAAACGCCCCCATGTCATTATAATACGGAAATAATTCTACCTCTGGATAGCATTTTTCATTCACATTTCCACAGAATCCAATTCTGTACATGCCTAAATAAGGCAAATGACGGTTTGAGAGATTATTACGGTATATTCCACCAGAAATTTCATTTATCGAGGGTATTTTCAAGTTTATTTCAGGCTAATATTTTTTCTACTCTATTGCAAACAACGGCCAGGTTTTTTTTCCGGGAATAGGGAAATTTAAATTTGTATCAATAAAAAAAATAATTTACGGTTTGATGGAGGTGCTTGCTGGCTGGCTGGCAGATATGCATGCTACCGACTGAGCCAATATATTTAACACAAAGAATGCTCTCGCCCTATGTGCATACATCAATGAGCGTTCTGATTAGTTCGCTGCGTGAAAAATATTGACCTCAAAGCCCTTTTGGCGAAATAAAAAAACCGAAGGTTTCTCTTTTCCGTGTCTTTGACTGAGAGCATCTCCCCAAAAGAGTGAAAACACCAACAATTTAACATCTCACAGGATACCGAACAATTGACCCACTTGACGGAGGGGTGGGGGTGGGTTGGGGAGTGAGGGAAAAACCGTTTTTTTTATTTTAAATTTCCTCGCCCCCGTACCACCCACTCCTGGGACCATAAAAGCTGGGGCTATGGTTGGCATACTGAAAAAGAAACCATCCTTTAATGTCCGAATATCAAGCGACCTGTCAACGTCAAGTAGGGTACATGCCGTCCCGTTTCGGAGGGTGAAAGGACGTGTTTGTGCTTTAAGCCTCAACTCTTGTGCAACATCCACACGCTTGGGCGCTCTACCCGGGTCGATAATGCGTGGGGGGGAGGGGAGAGGGTTAGGGGAGAGGGCCGCTATTCAGCCTCCTGCGACAGCTGTGCTGTGTATCCGTGCAGACCCGATTGGCGCGCGGATATAAGCGACAGATACGCGCGCACGGACGAACGAGAGCACGCACGCACACACGGACGCGAGCACGCGCGTACTCACGCAGTAACGAAAATATCTAACCTTTCCGTCGGTCCGTCCGTCCGTCCATCCACACCGATTCCAGTCACCCCCGTTTTCGGATCACCCATCGTTCCGCAGATGGGCGCGTGGGTGGGGCCAATGGGGTTGGAGAGAAGAGGGGGAGGGTGTGGGGTGGGGGGTCAAGGAAGGCTATCCATTACGCAAATTCCAGCGGTGCAAAATTTCCTCGATACATACTTTATGCACGTACTCGGCCGTGTATATATTCATGCATGCGCACAGAGTTGCAAAAGGCAATCGGAATGTGATTGCCTTTTAGAGGTGGGACTCCATTTGGCATTCATTTGGGTGATGGGGGAGTGTTATGGAGGGGGGGTCGGGAGAGGTGTATTACGGTGTGGAGCCGGAATCTGGAACTCTGACCAAGTTCAGAGGGGGATGCAAATCGATGAGGGGGCGTTGCATGCAACGTCGTGTATTGATTGCGGAAGATTTTAATCACTTTAAAGCGGTTGCATTAAAAAGGAGTGATTTTGGATTTTTCCTTCAAAACGGTTCGTGCGATTGGTCATTTGATTACCTTACAGGGCAAGGTCATTTTTTTTGCAAATTATGAAACCTGCTAAATTTTTCTTTGGCAATTTGATAAACTATAACCTTCGAGATAATGATTTTAGGCATAAATTATGTAGGTTTTTATTTACCGTATGGAAAATGTAGGAACGAGATATTCCAATGGATTGAGCGTAGGGCAACTGACTGGAGAGGCCGGGTTCGATTCTGGTTGGCACCTATTAGAACGCTCGGCTTCACCCAAGCTGCGTAATTATTCGGGTACCAGACCTTCTTGAGAAACCATAGGATGCACATGGAAAAATACCCCCTACCTTAATTTGTGAATTTCACTCGTATTTGGGTTTAGTACTAGGTAAGCTAGACCCTCGATTATCAAACCAATCTCTGGGTTGGAAACTATTAAATTAGTACCGAATATATGTGTGTAACATGGTAATAAAAATGCAAGATTTTATATCAATGATTATTATCTCAAATTTCAAGCTTTCAATTTTTCATTTAGCTCATATGCTATCCTTTATATACACCCTAATTAATGAGGACGACGTTGACATGTAAAAGGATATGTTAACCAAACATTTAAATAAATGAATAAAAGTTATTAAATTATTTATTCAATACACGACATAAAAAATCGTCACAATACACAGATTTTTAGTCCATGGGGTCGTAGGCAGATCAAACTCAACCGACGACAAAAAGCTCAACGAAGTTTTTTCATTTATCTAATCCCCTTTCATTCTTATTTTCAGCGTGTAATTTCCAAATGGCAATAATTCTTAGTTTTCAATATCCGGTTTGAAAACGAAAATCACAGTACATCTTAAATATACCATACAACTGTAAATTTTGGATAAGACTATGGCCCTTCTTGCATGTTTGAATTTAATTACGAATGAAACCATAAGATAATTATTAATTCATTAATGAGCAAAAACAACTTGCTCAGAAATAAACAAGAGCAATACACTTCAAGTTAACTCGCTATTTAATGTGGCTATTGAATCTACCAAAATAACTACTCTTTAGTCTACCTACTGTACAGGCGAGTGAATAGTCTAATATTTCTAATCAACCAGTTTGAATAAAATTATGGTCACAAAAACATTATTAAGACACATCCGTACATTTTTTTAAATTATTCAAAGCAATTGTTAAAGAAATAGCTGAATATTTTTCGAATTGCATAATTTGAACTGGATCTCTAGATTGGACTGGACAAAAGAAGAAAATTGAATTCCTTGCAACTAAGTGGTCATATAACTACATTTAAAATTATTAAATTAAAATAGTGAATTTAAATGTGTGATTCATTTAATAAATATAATTGCTATTAAGCGTAACGACTAAGTCATCTTTGATTATAGAAAATGCAAATACCTTATTTTAAAAGGAATGGGTGATTCACGAACAAATAAAAGGAATGTAGGTAAAATATAATATGCCTGCTGTTCCCTAAAAATCACTTCATAGGAACCAATTTGTTATGTGCGCATTCAGATAAAAGAAACCGTAGTATGTTTTTCTCCCCATGAATGCTCTACACACATTCTGGACTCGCTACGTCGTTCCGAGGGTAGTTCATTAGAAATGTACGTAAGATATGCAAATCTACTATTCTCCTCTAATGAAAGAGGTTCCCTGAAACGGTCTACTTTTCTTGTGTGGTTCTGGGCAAAACTCGTCGGTTCGGCAAACAAGCGCTGCTCCGAAATAAAGGTCTCCCTCTAATGCCTACTCACCCCGCCCCACAACATTAATACCCCACCCTTCCAGCCGGAATCCAGCAATGCCGCAGAGGTGGAGCCCGTTCACATCCAGTTAGCATCAAAAGTTCGTAAGACAAGCCTAGATTTATTTGTTTTTAAGCCATCATTTATACGACTTCGGTTTACTTTTCAGATAAAGAGAGCCATATTCACTGCACCAAGATGAACAAATGTTTCCATGATGAAAGCATAAAAATTCTGCTCATGTTACGGGAAAAACTTCCTTCGTTACGCTAGCGGTATTAATATACATACCCATGATCTCATAGAGACATCATTCTAACTGTGGTAAACGAAGAGAACCAAAATTGAAATAGTGTATTGTCTCTACACAGGAAATCTCAACGCACAACTACTTACGATGAAAATATTCCGAAGAAAACTAATCCTCAATGGATTCATTTGCAAGTTTGTCTTGACGAAACATGAGCAAGATAATATCTAATTGTCATGTGGGTGTTATAATTTCAATTTGCATGCTTAATTTAAACTCGAAAAATTTCTCCCTGCCCCTGAGCATGACTGGATGGAAAATACCATACGAAATAAGAATCTAAGAATATTCGATGGAGACGTTCGTTCAACTCAGAAGAATATAAGAGATGAAAAATGAGGGCGAGGAAAGGCATTATTTGGAACGAGGAACATCCTCAGACGAAGAAAATCACTTATCAGCAATCGATCTTTCACCTATCGCAGCAGAAAAAAAAGAACGAATTTCTCAGAGACCCCCGTTGCGAGGAAAATAAAGAACAAATCGTAACGAACCCTGGAGCAATATTAGGAGGCCGCAAGGCCGCGGGATTCTGGGCAGGCATCTAAAAGCGTGGGAGATGAAGTGAGGGAAGTTCAGGAGGAACAAGAACGGCAAAAGGTGACACGAACATACACACACACTCACATATATATATCTATATACAAGGAAGGCACGAATAATATGAAAAAGGAGGGGAAAAAACAATCGGGGAGATGGTAGGACGACGGAGCAAAAGGGAACCTCCAATAAATGCCACGTCCTTAATCACTTATATCGCTGATTTGCCGAGCTGGCATTTATCAGACGAACAAATCGAGAACTGCGAGAAGGACCTGGGAAGCTCTCTCCTTCTCCCTCTCTCGCCCGCTCTGAGGGTCAAGAGAGGACGCAGCCACTTGGCTGAGCGCGAAGGATGGTGTGCCGGGAGGGAGGGCGGGTGGCGGAGAGGGGCCCCGTAAGGGGAGGGAGGAAGGAGGGCAGACCTTTAGGGACGACGGAGGGGGAGGAGCGAGACAGGGGCAAAGAACCCTGGGCCACATCGGCCAACTCCTACGCTCCCTTCCCCCTCCTCCCCACCCACCCCACCAACATTTCCTTTCACCCCATCTCCAAACACTCTGGACCCCTCCCACCATTTGCCCACCGCGTCACGTCCCCCCCCTACACCCCTCCCTCAGACTCTCACCTTCCCCCCCCTCCCACAAGCCGAAACCAAATCCTCCATCTCCCACCATCACCACACACCCCCTCCATTCTAACCCTTCCCAGAGAAAACTATTCTCCCCACCCATCCCGCGGAAAATCTCTCACCATGGATTTCTCCCCCTCTCCCTCGTCGCACCGTAACTTGTCTCTCATGATCCCCCTATTTATCTCTCTACCTCTCCGCTCTACCCCCCCCCCTCTCTCCCAACCGTTCCCCTACCCCGTCATCCCCCCTCTCCCACACAGCTAGCCCCTCACTTTGAATCTCTTAAACCCCGTCCTCCCCTCTCTCCCCAATGTCTCCTACCTCCGTGGAACGGAGTAACAGGGCGGGGGAGAGGGGAAGGTGGAGGCGGGGGCTGGGGTGGGAATCGACGAGACGGTAGAGAAGTTACGTCTACATCTGTGTGAAATGCGACAGCAAGCAGGTAGCCAGGGATTAAATTTTCGAAAGGGAGGGAGGTCTCGGGAGCACTGCGGCGGAAATTATTATTTTTTTAGGAAACGGGCAGCCTTCGCGCTGAGGTTACAGAGGTGTTCAATTACATTATTTTTTTCAAATTTTGCATTGTTATAATTATTCTTTATGTCCAGTATTTTTCCTAAAAAATTAGACAAAAATGTGTCGGGAAAATTGCCTGTTTCTTTTAAGCGTCCTAACATTGGCTGTTTTCAATGCGATAATGAAGTCACCAATTCATTACCGATGGACATTAACCCATGTCTTTGATATTGCAACGTGGAAGCTCAACTTGCGGTTCAGCCATATGCTATAAATAAATGGCTGGTCAAAATCGGCAGAAATCAGACATCTATCCGTTATACAGTTGGAATTCGAAGATAGGTAAGAACAAAATCGGTTAAATTCTTGCTGCTTCTTTGATATTGAATTAGCATCACATACGGTGGCATTTAAACAGTAAATTCCCAAGTTCCTCGATGAAGTGAGCAAAACAGATATACCTTGAGACACTGACTACCCAATCAGAGGTTTTTGAACGATGAAAGAGGCGTTAACTTTATTTACTTGCATTGCCATTGACGAATGCATATATCAGCACGAAAGTAATACAACTTCTTTCATTTATATGAATATAAAATTCAGACTAAAATTCAAATAACTGCATTAAGTAGAGGAATAAATTTCTGCGTTGTAAAACATCGATAACATTTAAAAAAAAACTAGTTATTCCCCATCAGATATATTCTGAACAGCTTATTCAGGAGCCAATTACTTAATAGTCTTAAGAATTGATGGGAGGGGGACATGAATTTGATGGTTGCTATTTTTTTCATGTCATTTCATTTTTAGGTTTCATGCTACGTCCCTTCTCAGTTGGCAGAATAATCCCAGTTTTTCTAATTTCTCTCTCTTGAGTGCCATATTTCTCTTCGGCTGCATGTACTTGTTCTCGAACAGGGATTCATATCTTCTTATTGCTATAATATAAATATATAAATATGGCATTTTACATCTATGAAGTTTTTGGCTAAGTATTCCGAAAGAAACCTGAATATATCGATTTCATGCTATTATTACTTTCCCCCCTGCAAAATGGAGAAGGCTAACTTCATCCCTTTGCTTCATCTTTGTTTCTTCAGAGTCGATTTCGCTCTTATCTATCAGCAGTTGATAGCATTCATTTTTTTCTAACTAATTACGTTAGGCTTTTCTTTTTTTTCCACCTCACAATCGACGAGTTTTTTACAGATCATATTTTTTTCATCCTAATTTTGATCAGCCCTTAAAACATTTTGTTATACTTTACATTGTCATACGCAAATGCATGTATGTCAAATAAAATGGCTCAATGACACCATCATGTTTTAAACCCTTTTCCTTGGACTGTGTTAGGCCTGTTTATTTCGTTCTATACTTCCAGACAGCAATTATTTATGATGTGTCATGTACGTTTATTTTCAATCCTATGAATGATTAATCTTGGCATTATTATGGAAACATGTGAGAGCAGACTGAAGGGTTGGTGCTTCTCACATCCCTCTCTCTTCGTTTCCTAAGTGTGGCTATAAGGGACACCAAAAACCTTTTTTTGGTAAAAATTCCACTTTGGCTGATCATTCCGGAAAGTATGTCGTCAGGTTCACGTTTAGATTGTTGATAATTTTACACTGATTTTAGAATTCTCCGGATATTTGTTCTACATTTTTTTTACTATTCTGCGGAATTCTTTCTCTCTTTATACCCCGATCATCTAATTTTGCTAGGCTTTTACGTTATTATTAGCGTTTACGTATCCTCCAGTTTTTTGCGCGCGCTTCGACCCATTTTCTTATCTTCCATTAGCGTCTCTACGCACACATCTTTGATGAACTGCATTTTATGCCTTTATAATAAGTGCGTCATTATTAATAAAGATGCGCTGCTTCATTTTATCTCGTCTCTCCATCAATTTATTCACTCACATCTTTCGATCTATTATTCCTGTTCTTGTCCTCAACTTTCTTTAATGGGTTCCATATTCTTCTCATTTTTTCAATGTGTTCACTTTTCGGTCTCGTTATCCCTTTCCGCCTGACATAAACTCCGCTACTAAGGAGTAAACTATGAGTTTTATTTGAATCTTCTTATTTTTACTTCTCGCGTCACCGTTCAGGACTCTTTCTCTCCGTTCAATTTGTTTATCGAGGGGTCCTGGTGAATCTTTCTCACGAATTACTCCAAGGCTCTCGTGTCCCAACCTCATTTAATGTTGTTCCACCCGCGAATTCTCGTCCCAGACGTCCGTCCGTGTCCGTCCGAGCCGAGAGAATTGTTTTCATTAATCCTAAGAGAACTTTCGAAAGGATTCACTTCTACCAATTTCGGACAAGAATGGATGCACAATGGAGAAGAATTCTATGAATTTCTATGAAGTGACAAATTTTAAATTTAGGCCATGCAATCTAAATAAAGAAATCAATATCATTTAAAATTTTGTTATATTTTTTTCATAATATCTAAGGCTTATTCCGCCTTTTGCACGTACTTTAAGTCTCACTAATTTGAAACTTAAGTGGGTATGAAAAGCAGCTAGCATTTGTTTCAATATGCTGAAGAAGTGTATCCACAGAACGGTCCATTACCTACTTCTTGGTTCCCTCTTCTGCGCCATTGAGCAGAATGAGGGGCTGCGGAAGGAAGGCTAAAAGGTGTGTTGCGGGAGAGAAGGGTGGGATGAAGAGTGCGGGGAGATGGAAAAAATATCACGGAGGCATCATAACGTCATTCACGGACGCTCCACATTTTTGCTCCTCCGCTCTGCCGCCGTCCGCCTTAAATTCCGTTTTCGCATCGCCCCTCTCTCTCTCGCACGCATTCCCTCCTTCCCACCCCCACCGCCCCCGCATCCACCCAACAGAAGCCATCTCTTCCGCATCGCCCGTCTCCCTCCTTCCACCCACTCTCCATTCCCCACACACACAACCCTCCCCTCCACCCCACCCGCAATGGTCGCTGACTTCGCGACC